>NW_013667585.1:35482-38161 GCF_000517525.1 Limulus polyphemus
GATACGGGAAAAGCTACAGAAGAAGATAGGAGAGTAAAGTATTGTTACGACAGCGGAAGTCACGTGACGCTGGTAACACTTAATGAGTATCTCGAACGTTCCTGACGGCTCGAGTGTTTGCTAGATGCCCTCTATTTTGTATGTATAAGATCGGTGAGAAGTAACAGCATAAATAGTTGAATTGCAGATAGGCAGAGATAGAGACAGACAATTGAGTCAAGCGCGGTAGTAAGTAAAGTGCATGAATCGTCGTTGTGAATTATAGCATGTGTTTAAGTTAAAGTGGCTGTGGAAATTAAGTGTATTGTAAAGTTGAATTGAGAAAGAATAAACTAGTTTTATTTAAGAAAGAACTTGTATCGCTGAAGTTTCTCGGAAAGAATTTCTATGAAAAATTAACAATTAATAACAATATTAATTGTAAATTAATAACAATATTAAGTTGTCAAGAAATTAATGTTGCTTTTTTTAGATTAAAAAACCCGAACAACTTGTATATCAAGACAAACAATTTATTAAATGAAATAGTCTCCATCTAGTCTTATCGATGATGCTTTTCCATCTTACAATCAGGTTGTTTATGTCCTGATTAAAGAAATCACTTAGTTTTGAAGCAAAAAATCCTCTTTAACACCTTCCACATTTGCATACGTTTTCCCATTAAGATGGTGTTGCAGCAAATGAAAAAGATGCTAATCTGATGGTGCCATATCTGGAGTATATGGTGGATGAGGGAGAACTTCCCAACCCAACTCCATAATCTTGTGTTGCATCAAACGTGCCACATGTGGATGCGTATTTCGTGGAGAAGAAGAACACCTTTCCAATTGACAAGTGAAGGGCTTGTTTTAAATTTTCCAGTTGCTAACTGTAGATCTCTGCATTGACAGTTCGCTGTAGATTGAGGAGTTTGAAATAAATCACTCCTTTGATGTCCCACCCAATGCAAAGCATCATGTTCTGCAGATGGAGTCCAGGTTTTGGGGTCAGAAGTGTAGGACTGAGCCATTGTTTTTCATGTTTAGTATTCTCATAGAGAATCCATTTTTCATCACCGGTGAAAATTCTGTCCAAAAATGGTTCACGAGCATTACGTGCCAGAAGAAACGAAGCAACATTCACACGTTGGAAATGATGATCATCTGAGAGTTTGTGAGGCACCTAAATACCTTCTTTATGGAGTTTTCCCATATTCCTTCGATGATTATGTATTGTTTCATGAGAGACATGAAATTTCAGGGCCATTTCACAAGTGTGTTGCCTTGGGTTAGATTAAACAAGCATCTTCAGAGCATCAATATGAATTCCAACATGTTGGTTCCTGCCATCACAATTTTTAAAGCTAAAGTCACCTGAACAGAATTTGCTGAATCATTGTTCAAAACATTTCCATAAACTTCTTTGATATTCTTTGTGGGTACAGAGGCATTGTTCCCTTCTTGTATTCAAACAGCATTACATGCCAAAAGTGTGTCTCATCATGTGCCATCACTATAAGGGATTAGAGTATACTAAACTTTAAACATTATAGCTACACTTATGTGACTTTAGGTAGTTTGTTTAACTATTATATGTGATGTACGTTTTTTTTTGGGGGGGGGTAATGAAAGTGTTCCAAAACATGACATTAATTTCTTGACGACTTAATACTTCAGGGGATGTTGTTTAGTATCATGTGAGAGATTTATGAATAAATCAGGCAGTATAATGCTTTAAGGGCTGTAGCTTAGTATCATGTGAGGGGTTTGTGATTACATCAGGCAGTATAATGCTTTAAGGGCTGTAGCTTAGTATCATGTGAGGGGTTTGTGATTACATCAGGCAGTATAATGCTTTAAGGGCTGTAGCTTAGTATCATGTGAGGGGTTTGTGATTAAATCAGGCAGTATAATGCTTTAAGGGCTGTAGCTTAGTATCATGTGAGAGACTTGTGATTAAATCAGGCAATATAATGCTTTAAGGGCTGTAGCTTAGTATCATGTGAGGGGTTTGTGATTAAATCAGGCAGTATAATGCTTCAGGAGGTACTTAGTAGCTGTTAGATATGTTGGACTGCTTCTGTTTAAATTTAATGTGAGTGCTATGATTTAGATAGTTTATATAGCTTGTGTTAAATTTAGAAGTGATAGTTAATTGCAGGTTTGTTTACTTAACTATTTGCAAATCATTTGTTGTATAGTCCAATAGTTATGAATTGATGATTGTTACTGCATCTTATTATTATTAGAATCTTCTGAGTTTTTCTTCTTGTTTTAATTGAGTATTATTGCATCATAATATCTAGTAGTGTGTAGAACATTCTAGACCTCTGTTGGGGTATAAATATTTTTCAGAAATCCAGATAGATAGATCTAGTCTGCATAATTGTGAGTTTAGCCATAAAGAACTTACAGTGGTAATTTTTAAAGTGAAATTATTACAGACTATATTGTAATAACAGAGCAGAAAATAATAATTTGTCTTGTCGAATTGTGTTCTAAAGTAACTGAACTAGTCTGTGTGGGCTTTGACAAAAAAAAAAGAATTATTTAAAGCTCTGGATACAACTATGATAACCAAAAGAGTAACAAACATTTGTATATATATTTGACTTGTTTTATTATATATTATTTAAAAACAAGTGGACTGTGTGCTGATTTGTATTGTTAAAATGTATTGCCAACAAGTCACAGACACCTA
>NW_013667585.1:38747-44074 GCF_000517525.1 Limulus polyphemus
GGTGGGGCTGGTGATTAAATCAGGCAATATAATGCTTCAGGAAGGGTTGTTTAGTATCATGGGTGGGGCTGGTGATTAAATCAGGCAATATAATGCTTCAGGAAGGGTTGCTTAGTATCATGGGTGGGGCTGGTGATTAAATCAGGCAATATAATGCTTCAGGAAGGGTTGTTTAGTATCATGGGTGGGGCTGGTGATTAAATCAGGCAAATTATTATTTGGACGATACTCTTTAATATTATTTGAATCTGAAAAGAAACAACTAAGTCCAAGTCCTAGACCAGTAATTGTAAAAATATGTTTATTACAATGTGTAAAAAGCTAAAAATGTTTTACTATAACCTGTTATTTCAAATGTTAGACTCGTGTAACTTAAGGTAATAATGATATTAGAAATATAGTTTTTCATGAAAGCTACTAGCATCTATACCTTATAAATTGTTTGTTGGCTAGATTTTACGCAAAGCTACATGAGGGCTATCTACATTAACCATCCTTAATTCTCAAGTGATAAACTACAGGCAAAGTAACTAGTAAATACCACTACCAATTTTCGGCCTACTGTTGTCAAATTGAATAGTGAGATTTAACCAACTTTCTTATAAAACACCCAGGCCCCAAAGTGAGGACTGTGATGTTTGTTTATTTTTAGCAGTAAAGGAGTAAAACCATGAAATCACCAGTCCAGCAAGAGATTCACTGGACTTTGTTCAGTCCAAAGCATAAATACATTTCAAGCTTTACCTTATCATGAATGGTCAAAGTTTGAAATTTTTGGTTCCTTACTCAAATGATACAGTTGCACAGCTTGTGAAAAGTTTTAAGATAAGTTAGAGATAACTTGAATAGTCACCCAGATCTTTACAATTTTAAATAACATTTACTTTTATGTATATATCATTCTTCATTTCTGTTTAATCAGTAATGGCCAGGTGGTTAGGTTGCTTGATTCATAATTTGAGGGTCACGGGTTTAAATCTCTAACCCACCAAACATGCTCGCCTTTACAGCTGTGGGGGCATTATAATGTGACAGTCAATCTCACTATTCATTGATAAAATAGTAGCCCAAGAGTTGGCAGTAGGTAGTGATGAATAGCTGCTTTCCCTCTAATCTTTCACTGCTAAATTAGGGATGTCTAACACAGATAATTCTCATATAGCTTTGCACAAAATTTCAAATGAAAACCAACAATGTTCCAATTTCAGAAGATCATACACTATATATTATTATGTAGTGATTGAATCAGATGTTATTGTATTTAAAACCATATGAAATAAGGGCTTAAAGTTAAAAGTATTTAAATTAACAAGGGAGCAAAACATGAAAGAATGATAATGTTGCCCATAAAATCAGAACAGTTTTACTATAATCATTTTACCATAAAAATCTTACCAAGAATTTATACTAGATAGCTGTTACATTCACAAATTATAACTGGTAGTACTTGTTCACTAGCATTAGTTTTTAATTTCTTTTTAAATAATGCACGTACTGCAGGTTATTCAATAGAATTGTTATGGGAATTATGTGAAATCATGAATAGGTGTAAATACATTGTATTTGAACAGAGTATTTCTTTTATATTTAACTTTGTTTAATTTGATGGAGGCAATTATCCAAAGATTATCTAACAATGATAAATTTATATTTGGATTATTATTACCTACTTCCATCAGGTAGTTGTTGCTTCTGGTAAAAGGTTTTTATTTGCAAGATATTTTTGTTTGAATTTTTTCAGTTGATACTACTCTTCAAGATAATGCAAAAAAGTTGGTTGACAAACTTGAAACTCAGCTTAAGAAGACAAAGGACCTAATTTCTAAACTAATAAGTAAGTGCTTTGTGTTATCGACTAACACAGGTAAACAACTACACATTATGATAAGCAGATGTACATATTCTAATCTAACAATGAGAATTTGGCATATAATTGTTTTAATGAACTAATAATTAAGCAGAAGAATATGAAACTACAACATTATCAGTAAGTCATAGTGTTAAAAAACAATACTAATATAAGTGCTTCCTTAGTTTCACTTGGATTTGTTTTTTTAAAACTACATATTAAGAATAACTAATACATCTTTTTTAAGATTTTTGTAAAACTGCATTTGTACCATGACAGCCGTACAGTTCAGAAGTACTCTTTCTTACCATTCTACATATTTGATCAGTAATTAGCCTCATTGGTTGGACAAAACACCATTAATATCTCCCATTAGAAATTTTCAGGTACGAAAGAAATATCTTAAGTGTAAGACTATGGCTGTAGTTGGAACCAGACACCTGCATCATAGTACCTTTAGATGTCCAGATAATTGTGGTGGTGTTAGAGAGAAATATTCAGGTAGAAAAGAAACAAATTAAGTGTAAGACTATGGCTGTGGTTGGAACCAGACACCTGCATCATAGTACCTTTAGATGTCCAGATAATTGTGGTGGTGTTAGAGAGAAATATTCAGGTAGAAAAGAAACAAATTAAGTGTAAGACTATGGTTGTGGTTGGAACCAGACACCTGCATCAAAGTACCTTTAGATGTCCAGATAATTGTGGTGGTGTTAGAGAGAAATATTCAGGTAGAAAAGAAACAAATTAAGTGTAGGATTATGGCTGTGGTTGGAATCAGCCACCTACTTTTATATGTCCAGACAATTGGTTTGTGCATATTGATTCTTGTTTTTTTTAAAGAGGCATATAACACAAGGCATAACTAACTTGGTGAAAATTAGATACCATTGTTTAAATTGTAAGTCAACCATGTAAAAACGCTTTAGTGGAACACACAGGAAAAAAATCTTGTTCAGTTGATTTTTTTGGCAAAAAATCGTTTAGTGGTAAGCAAAATATTATTATTTTTTTCTTCATAAATCTTGTTTCAAAATATATTTTACTGTTGAAAGCAAAAACATGTTCAAATAGATAAATAATATCACTTATATTGAGATGCCTAACTGCACACTTGAAACTAGAAGTCATTATTAAAACAAATATAACTACAAACTCCAGGTAAATAAAACTTTTAATGTATGAATGTTTTGACTTGTGCCTTTACCAAGGGTTAGGTATTTACAGTTGAATCAGTTCAAACATACATTATGAATGGAAGACAATACAGCAATGCAAATACATATTGTAATGTGATGTCATGTGATACAACAGTTTATGAGGAAATATTGTAAACAAATAAATGTAATGTAAAGTAAGTATGTATACACATTATTCAAAGTTTTTATATTATATAAATTTGAATTTAGACAGGTCAACCTTTATGTTTGTTCAAGGGAGGATTTTTATCTTTAATTAGTAGTGCCTCTTTATTTTTTTCTAAATAATTGTTACATTTTTCCAAAACTTTGATTTTAAAAGGTTTTTCATTGGGCAGTCCTGGTGTTGAAACTTATTCATTAATTTCTTTTTTTTGTGAAATGTTTGATATCATTGATGTGTTCTTGAAATTTTTCATGCTGCGGATGACCAGTTTCACTAGAGCACTTTGTACATTGTATTTTATATACCACATTTTCATGCAGATTTTATCATAACCACTATCTTTTGCATAGCATTTTTTGATATTACAAGTATTTTGGGATTTGATATCAGAATGAACAAGAAACTGTTCTAAACTTTTTCATTTTTGTATAAATCGTATGTTAAGGCCAGATTTTTTGATAGCCTTGTGAATTTGAGGAGCAAGATTATTGTCCGTGTAGGGTATCATATGGTATATTTCACATGGTATAGTAAGTGTTTTGTTTCAAAGTATGTTTGAGGTTATTTTTTTAGTCATACTGATGAAAAGTATCAGTTATATATTTTAAGGAATAGCCATTATGTAAGAGAAGTTGTTGGAACTTGAATGTTGTAGTTTTTCTTCCTCTGGCAAGTTACACATGGGAGAGACCTACAAGTGTGGACTATATCTTAGCCAGTGGTATTGGAAATCTACACAGAATTGATGGCACCCTGATTGCCGACAGGTACAAGCAAATTCTAAACCATCATTTCACTCACTCAGGAACAAGATCCGTTGGGCAGGGATTCATTTTCCAGTAAGACAATGAACCAAAGCATGCAGTAAATACAGTTTAGTGATACATGAAGAAAAAAAAGGATAATTGAACACTCAAAACCATAACTTGACCTACACGAAGTTCCATTATGAATATTGTTAAGGCTTTATAGGCTAATATGGAAAATAAGAATGTTTAATGGTATCCAAACAACTTAGCTAATTTATGGGGAGTATTTCAAGACATTTGGAACAATATTTCAGGGTCGTATATTGATAAATTTAAGGTTGCATAAATGTTGCTCTGTTTAAAGCAAATACAAAAGCTTAATGTGTATTATGCAAGTTGTTCAATTGTGTGTTTAAATAATGTATTGTATTGATAATAAATTGATCATTTAGTTGCTGTTACGTGTTGTTTGTGATTCTAAAATTATTTCCAATACTATGTGTGTGTGTGTATATATATGTTTGTGTGTGTGTATATATATATATGTTTATGTGTGTGTATATATATATATATATGTTTGTGTGTGTATATATATATATATATATGTGTTTGTGTGTGTATATATATATGTGTGTGTGTGTGCATATATATATGTTTGTGTGTGTGTGTGTATATATATATATATGTGTGTATGTGTCGTAAATGGACAGATTGTGTAATTAACACTTTGGATTGTTTTTACCTCTATTACAGGGTTAGTAATTACATATGTAAGTCCCTTTTGAAATTGTTTAATTGAAGACATCCCACTATATGTCACAAAAACGTTTCTCTGCTCGTTACAAGCATTTTGTTATAGAGGTCTAACTACACCATGATAATATATACAAGGAAGCTATTCTTAACGGTCACATATAATATCCGTCACTCCTAAACTATTAACAATATAACTTAATGTATCAAACGATGATAAATGTTAGACCAGACTAAAGAAAGGACTGCAGAAAATAGGCGTACATATATGCGCGTGCGTATATGCATAAGCGTACATGTATCTTTCCTTTGTATAGTATTATTAACATTATTTAATCAAGTTTTATTGATCATTATTATTTTTGTATTTTATTTTTAGACACCAGAATGCTAGCTATCTTTCGAAACAGAACACTGTTGTAACAATGTACAGCAATATACTTATCTGTTAAAATCATAACTAATATTCAACGTTAAACTGGTACACAATTAAAAACATTTTATTTAGGCCTATCTTTGGCCTTCAAAAAGTTGACGACTCTACATCTTTCGACGTTACAAGGTCATCCAACGTCGAAATAAGTAGAGTCGTCAACTTTTTGAAGGCCATA
>NW_013667585.1:45074-59735 GCF_000517525.1 Limulus polyphemus
TATATATATATATGTTTGTTGTGTGTGTATATATATATATATGTTGTTGTGTGTGTATATATATGTGTTGTTGTGTGTATATATATATATATATATGTTTGTGTGTGTGTGTGTGTGTGTGTGTGTGAGAGAGAATATTTTAGTTGAAACTCAGTCTCATAGTTTATTTCTTTAATGTTTAAATCACATTTATCTGGTTGCTAGAGCCAACCACAACTAGAAAAATCAGGTATGTTAAAAAGTTACTTCTAAGAATGAACTTAATTATAGAAAATCACAATCATTTTTCAGAACTTGGATTACTAAAGTGCTATGAACTGTCACTGTATATATAAATACAGTTCAAATTATGATAACATAGCTGATGCAAATAGCTATTACTTCATATATTTCTTAACAAAGTACATGATCTATTGTGTTATTACTGTAATGAAACCATAACAACTTGTCAAACACTTGCTCAGAAGTTTAAGGTTATTACAAAGGTTTTCCTAAATTATAAATGTTAATGTAATTTTTCCCCAACTGCACAGACCCTATTTTTAAGAAATTCAGAACTAAAGAGGTATCAGAATTATATCAGTTTTTACAATGGGACATCAGAAAGTGATTTTCAGAAATTTAAATAATTCTTATTCGTATGTTTATCATATACGTGTCTACAAGTATAGCCTTTTCAGAGATTTTAGGTATTTTTTTTTCTAGACCATGGTGGCAGTAATTGTTGCACATATGCTTTGATTGTTTACTTGGTGTTATGTAGGTAAAAATAATGATTTTCCACCAGTGAGATAGGAAGATATATATATATGTTTATCAGTGCTAATTCATGAATCCAGTTATCTGCTGCCATGATGAAATAATTGTTTGTCATGAAATATAACATCAACAAAAATTAAAGAGCCTAATATTCATGGGTGAATGCAACATGTCTCTATCACGCAATCTCAACATAGCTAATTTTGACACCAGAAAAATCATGGAAAAATGGACAAGTTCAACATTTTTGTTGGTCAATGTGTTTTGTTTGTAGAAATATATTTTTGTACTAAATTTTATGTAAATTGTCAAAACAAGGCTAAGTAATTGACCAAAACCCCTAAAATTATTGGTTTATTTAACCTTTTGACCACTCTAAAATGGCCAGAATTGGGGATATCTCACATTTTTGTATATATATGTTTGGGACCTGTGAAAAAGCGATCTTTTGTACCAAATCCCAAGTAAATATATAAAAATATGGCTGAGTAATTGATCAAAAACCCTAACATTTTGACAACCATATAGTGAATAAAAACGGGCAAGTCCACCATTTTTATTTGCCAATTTGTGGAACCTGTACAAAAGTATCTTTGTACCAAATCCCATGTAAATTTGTCAAAACATGGCCGAGTAATTGCCCCCAAACCCCTAAATTATACTTTTTATTGTGAGATCTGACCCCCCTAAAAAGACTCAAAATGGGCAAATCCAACTTTTTTTTTGTATTTCAATGTGTTGGACACATGAAAATTTATATTTGTGTGAATTTTCATGCTGATTGCTGTAAATATGACCATACAGGAGCCCAAAATATACAGATTTGGGTGGTTAGACCTTTGACCCATAAAATCCTAAAAAATGCCTAAATCGAAAAATGAAAAGGTATAACCCTACTAAGTTTCAAGTCAATCTGCTAAGAAATGAAGGAATAGCAGTCAATTGCAAAGTGTTTGGAAGAAGAAGAAAGAAATAAGAATCAATAGAAAAACAGTATGTCTCTCTGGGAAGACATAAAAATCATATTAAGCATACATTAGAATTATACTACCTTCCATTATAAAGTGTAGTAAAATAAGTTTGATTAACTTCAAATATGTCTTTCAACAGTAAAAGCCTTATATCTATTAAAACTCAGTCTTTAACAAATCTGTGTGTGTGTGTGTGTGTGTATTTACGGTATATATTATAATCACTACTCATTTGGTTTATCAATTTTCAGTAATCTTAAATGAAGCTTAAAGTGAACAGTAACAATCTAAAAATTGCTATTAAACTGTACAAATCTATCATTTACAGAGTTTTTTACATGTATACTGGACCTCCTTTTTCTTTTTTTACTAGTCAGTCAACTACTACTGTACGTTATCATTTGACTGTATTTGCATCTGTTATTTCTGGGTATTTATATCTAAACATTCGTGTGAGAATTTAACATTTTTATTCTCTTGAGAGAAACTCGTCTGCATGCTTGTTTTTAATATTGATATCAGAATAGTGAATTCATCATGAATTTTAACTCATTCATCCCACCAACTAAAAATGACTTAACTGTTTAAACCCTCTTATTTTTAACTAACCTTGTGTTACTAAATTTGTGTGTAATATTTAGCTTTCTAACAATAATATCCACTTTATCTTAGTCTTTATGGTTCTTGCCATTATATGACTTGTACAACCAGTTAAAATTAATTAGATAGCCAGCAGTCACAAAGTTTGATTGCCACCAAGCAGTCATGAATAAAGCCCAGGAATTTATATCTGTGTGACTTATAACATTCTTTGTTTAAGAGTAATGGATAAATCATGCTAAGAATGGTCCTTTTGTTTTTACATAGGTGTTTTACAGAACAGTGGAATTATGCCAGCAAAAACTTATAATCATTATGATGAGACATTAACCACCCAGAACACTGAACTAATGGGAGTTTTAGCAAATTTGAGACAGTATGAATTATTTTTATTGAATCTTCTGGTGAGTAAACAAAATTTTAATTTATTATTCGTTAATCAGTTTGTAAAAGAGAATTTTCTTACACTTTTAACAAGTGTTTCAGACAACATGAATTCGGATTTCCATATCACTACCACTACGTCTGTAGTGACAAATATTATAGTACTTTAACTTGCTATGTCTCAGGCTACAGGCTCTACGTTTTTGGCCGAGGAGATCGTGATTTTCTGATGAGAGTTGGAGTTCATCATGTGGCTGGTTGTTTTATTCCAAGACCAGGTACATCATTTTCTCGTCCGCTGAATCTGGGCAAGATTAAGATGCTTTGGATCACTTTTTCCCATCCCCTTCTATGGCTGTGCAACCCTGAATTTCTGCCTGTGGATGCTTCCAGGCTGTCCTCATCCTTCTTTTTATGTAGGTTAATTTTGTAAGTCTTCCCAATTTATTGCATTCAAAGGTGATGACTGCTCAACAACACTCCTCCTTTTTGTTTGGAGTTTTTCTCACCAATGGTACAGGCAACTATTTCATGGATTTTGGCAAGGTGAGAACACATTGATGGGGTATGCTCCTGCAGCACCCTTTCTCCTCAGATCTCAGGGTGTTTTGCGGTGTGTGGTCAGAAGGTTTACCCCTTCCAATACTCATTGACTTCCATTATCCCCATTTCTATTTCCTTCCTTCCTCCTCTGAAACCTTTTTTTTTCTGGCCAGAGTTTATCTGAGGTTCAGAATTTTCTTCTCTAAGATGCTATTGAACCTGTCAATCATATTTCTCCAGGATTTTATTCCAGGTTCTTGGTACTTCCACAGAAGGCTTGGAATGGGCATCCAATTATAGATCTCTTTAGTCTCAACAATTGTATCAACCGTCCTCATTTTTCCAACAGAGCTCTTCTTCACACTTTTGTGGGAATTTACTGTAGGTCTCTGAACCCATTTTTTCAAGGACACTTAGATGTTCTCAGCTCCATCCAAACATGCAACTCATGTGTGGTGGCTCATCTTGTTGGAGAAGTCCTTCATCCTTCCTTCTCCCTGCACAATACCCTTTCCACCTAAGAGTTTTTTTTGAACCTCTTCCTCAGTTGAGCCAAATTCTCCTCTTTGTTTAGGGTCAATGGTGTGCATGGTTTTCCAAGCCCATATACTCAAGGACTAGCATGAGTAAAACAGATGGGGATTGCTGCTTTTCCCTGCTGCTCTTTCAGTTGCATAAATGAGTAGCAGCCTGCTTGTAAAAATAGGGTCTCACAGTCACCAATTGCACTTTCTCCAGTGCTGCATTCTTCTGGACTCTCCAATATACACCCTCCCCCCTTCTTCCAGTAGAGTATGGAAGTCTTACCACTTACCAGCTCCTTGCCACTGGGATGGTGGACCATGGAGGCTTCCTCCTGAGTGTGCCCAATCTCACTCAGTTGAGAGTAGGGCAGTGGTGTAGAGCCTTGCTCCTAATGCAAACCATAAATGGAATCCCAACATTGACTGGTCATGGGCTGTAGATGATCCACCAAAATACAGTTCACCCCCTGGCTGGGACCCCTCATTCTACTGCCACTTATATATATATGTGTTGGTTCCTGGGTGGTGCGTTTATTGGATTAGAGCTGGACCAGCCAGTGTAAGTCCTCACATGCGAGTGGGCTGGGACCCTCTTCCCACTGCAGACTGGATGATACATTTCTGATGCCATGTGGTTTAGGATTAGGTTGAACCTCCAAGTTGCATTCCACCTTCCTAGGTAGATGTTGCTCTTGTATGTACAGGTATTATATGAATAATTATTGTATCCTTTCAACTTTACTTATTGCATATCCACAACAAGCTTCTATTTGTGAATTATTAAATCTATTAAAAGTTATATATAATTGTGCTGTCATCTATTCATACAAATAAATTACAATACTGTAGTTTTCAGCCCTCATCAGTCCGGTTACCTTTGTGAAAACTTAACTCTTTCAGTCACTGTCTAAATGAAAGAGTATAATGGTAGTATTAATGCTGTATACATGAACAATTTATAAACAATTAAGTACAAAGATTTATATGGTATCACCAGAAGGCTTTGGTGAAATAAGGATATTTAAATTATTTCCATTTTTGATAATTAAAAGTTTTACATTAGAAAGGTATGTAAGTCTTCCATAAACAAGGTATGTAATATTTCCATTAGCAAGGTTTGTAAGTTTCCAAGGTGCATAGATATTCTTTTGTTATAAAAGTGGAAAATGTTATTTAGGCAGTCTTTAACTGTGATTACTTCTAATGGTTAACATTATAATTTTAAGTTTTGAAAGCTTGTATTTTTGGATGAAACTACATAAATGTTGCTAAGTCTGTTTTGTAAGATTATCCAGTGCTAGGCTGTTTAAAGAATATTAGTTGGCTTTGATCATTGTTGGTCAGTATCAGTGTCAAGCACTCTTTCTTAGTTTTATGCTTATATGAATATTCAATCTGATTTTATAGAGTTGTGGTAATATAGCTAAGATTTTTGTCAGTGGAATTCTCTTGCGTAGTTAACATAAATTAATGTTTCATTTTCATAACTTTTATGTTTTAACTTAAATCGTTAATTAGCTGTACTATTAGATATTTTAATGAAACTGGAATTTGAATAAATGTGAAACACTAAATTTCAGCATTACATCAATATTTACCACAGCATAAGATTTTCTGTCTTTGTTCAATTTTGTGCCCACTAGTGATATAAATATGTCTGCATAATTTAAAGCTGCATCTTTGTATGAAATTTAAAACTACTCAGACATGCGATTTTCAAGTTAAATGTAGAATTATTAATTTCATTGTGAGTTTACTTACTAATTATAAGTATTATTTCATTGCAAATTACAGCTTTTACATAAAGAAATAATATTTTAAAATCATGTACATTGTTTGGATTGCAAACATTTTCAAGTTCTTGAAAGTGATCACACTAGTGATGGAAACATCGTACCTGTTTTAAAAATATTCTTCCTTACTGTAACTTGTAACAAAGTAATGTTTAACTTTAGAATGTTTAGTGCCAGTTGTAAAGATCAGAACCTTTTATAGGTGGTACTACACAAAGATTAAGAAATTTTACATTAATTACCAAAACTACTGTTTTATGGTAACCTTTAGTTATTGCGACTGTATTTATCTTGAGTGAACTTTCACATTTGTGTACATAGACCAAATTGTATTTGGGTAAGTCTAACTATTCTCCAGTGAAGTTGTTACATGTGATTGTTTTTTGTCTCTCTTTTCTGTTATATTTCCATCTAATGCAGCGATATGTATACAGATTGACAGAAAAGAACAATTGTTTTTCATAGTTTTTGTTACTGATATGAAACTTAATGCTAGTTAAAACAGTAAAGAATTAGGTTTTGTAGTATTGTATGAAGGAAATTTCAAACATTATATTGTTGCAAGTTAAGCACACTTAAACACAGCATTGTTTGATATATGTGTTTATAAAATAATAGTGAAAATCAAACAACTTTATCTTTCTTATTATGACATAATGTATGTTAGTGTTATACTAAACTGTGTCCAGAGAGCACTTTTCATTTAATCAGTATTATTCTACAAATAATGTGCCGTGTGATGAAACCTACTTAATATATACATTTCAGTCAGATGCATCACGTTGTAGACAGAAAGGGCAAGATCTACAGTTTCAGTTCAAGACAATCATTACTCAATTGCAGAAAGTTACTCAAACTAGAAGAGCTGTGTCAACTGTTCGAATGTTTGTAAGTAACAGTATATTATAAATAACCTTTATTTTATGCATGAAAAAATATATATATGAAATGTAAATCATCACTTCGTGGAAGAGTAACTTGTAAATATTTTTAACTGATCAGTCTTAACTATGTTTAAAGATAAATGGTCAGTAGTCCTAAATAATTATATAACTCGGGTTGTATTCTCAGTAATAATAATTTTACTAATCATCCATAGCAATTTTCTGTGCTACTTACATCCAAGAGATGTGGTTGTTTATTTACTATAAAATTCTTAATAAGATATGCTTTTTGGTAAAACTGAATTGCTGTTTGTTTATATAGAATAACAACTGGTCAAAGTTATAAAATCTAACTGTTGATTACATTCAACAGTTTAGCTTTCAGATAGCACATTGTGATAAACTATTTAAAATTAGGGTTGTTGGCTTGAAGAAAGTGTTAATTTTATGCTACTTACATTTCTTCTGAACTGATCCTCATAATTTCATGTATGTATAGAATTGAAATTGTTAAAGGACGATATACATGCTTCAAGAATTGGTCTACATTTTAAAAATGCTTGATTTGTATTTTATCTTGCCCCTGTTAGATGAAGGTCTACCTTTCAGAAGTTCTAAGGTCATTAGGATTTTTGAATTTTGTGCTTTATTAACTTTTCTATCTTTTGTAGTTGTTTAATGTCACAGATTTACTATTTAAATATATATACTTGCATGTTTTTCAGCCATTGTTTATTTCCCTTGCTAAAAATTGGAGTTTGATTCAAGAGGAATTGACGTTGCTGAGTATGTATTCTACAATAGAGAATGAACTTCAATCTTTCACACAGGTAAAGAAAGAATCCTGATGTACACTTGAGAGAAGATTCAAAGTATTTAATGTTTAGATTTTGATATGAAATCTTGATATATTGCTTCTCTGGCTCTGACCTGTATCGCAAATATACACAAGTAACTGTTCTTGAATTACTGTCATATGAAAAGTGGTCTATGATGAAGTATAAGATACAGATAGAGTATAAGTTAACATTCCCTAATATAATTGCAATAAATAAAGAAGAAACACTAAGGTTAATTGTTGATATCTGGATGAATGCAGTGACCTAGGTAGATACATTTCATCTGCTGTTAGTGTTGATACCTGGATGAATGCAGTGACCTAGGTAGGTACATTTCATCTGCTGTCAGTGTTGATATCTGGATGAATGCAGTGACCTAGGTAGATACATTTCATCTGCTGTCAGTGTTGATATCTGGATGAATGCAGTGACCTAGGTAGATACATTCCATCTGCTGTCAGTGTTGATATCTGGATCGATTCAGTGACCTAGGTAGGTACATTTCATCTGCCAAGGAGGTATAAACACTTGGATTGCAGTAGGCTGTTCTGTTTACACAAGTTTTTGTTAGAGCAAAGTCCTTAGTTGCAACCCATTAATAATTTGCCATTATACCTGTACATGTGTCTTGGACAGTAAGAAGTAATTTCACATTTCCGGAGGTTTTGCATCATATTACTGACATTTTTGTAACCAGTTGTTCCAGCGAACTAAGTGGAATACTTGCTTTGTGTGGAACCAATTCTACAAAATACAAATTCTTACTGTGGTGCTAATAGATATCGATGTTTGTGGCAAGTGAAATGCAGTCATGTTATTTTAAATAAGTGGTGACTAGGAGAGAGTACTTGTGTAGCAGGTCATTGAGAACATTAGCACAATAATCCTGTATGACTAATAGGTGTTGATCAGAATTATGTCTGTAAAACACTGGCACCACTTACACACACATAATAGATATTAATCAGAATTATTTCTGTAAAACACTGACACAACTTACACACACATAATAGATATTGATCAGAATTATTTCTGTAAAACACTGGCACCACTTACACACACATAATAGATATTGATCAGAATTATGTCTGTAAAACACTGGCACCACTTACACACACATAATAGATATTGATCAGAATTATTTCTGTAAAACACTGGCACCACTTACACACACATAATAGATATTGATCAGAATTATTTCTGTAAAACACTGGCACCATTTGCAAATACATAATAAGTGTTGATCAGAATTATGTCGTAAAACACTGACACCATTTACACACACAAGAGCTATTTTAGTGGCAGTTTGCTCTTTTAATAATTAAAATTGTCAAAGATGAGTCTTGAGTGCATCTCTTATGAAAATAGGGGTGATTAATTGATCCTTATTTCACAGTATTGACATGGTAATTAATAATGTTACAGTTATTTAGTGTTGAATATTCCAAACCTAAAATATTTTGCCAGGATGTAACTAGGAAATAGTAGTGGTTCAACAGACCATTAGAATTTTTCAAGCTTTGTCTACCCACTATAATCTAATTTAACGTTCACACTTCTTTACTTATCTGTCTTTTTTTTATTGTATACAGTACTCAAGCATGCTTTTATAAGTCGGACTTTGTTGCTTATCTTCGCTTAAAAAGTGAACATATTACAGTTTTGTACTTGAAAAATGGAAACCCATAAATATATAATTAAATAATGCATTTGGAACAGCGAGAATCAAATTGTGTCCAAACTAGATATGAGATCATACTAGACATAAAACTTAGAATTCATAATAATATTAGATGAGAACAGCCCACTTAACCCTCTCTCCATGGGCATCCTTTACTGCACATGTCACAAGGTTTTTAGTGAATTACATTCAAAATTTGATTAAACTACCTTACCAATTAATATAGCATAAAATTGTAGCTACTATTCCATAATAATAGTTTTTTTAAGTTTTAAGTTCTTAATTTTATAAGGCAATAAAAAATCCTGAATTTCCCCTAGTGTGAGAATTGTGACATTTTTTCTCTAGACATCCCTTCTTCTTGAATTTATTTACCACCCCTCCAATAAGTACGAAATTTAATGTAAAATCTTCATTGCTCAGACAAACCATAATTTTTATAGCCATCAATCAAACTTGTTTGGTTACAGATCCATCAAATACAAAATCAGATTCCTCTTGCCACACCTTTCACATCCTCTTTTTCAGGATTTGTCAGTTGTTCTCTCTTACGTTTAATACGATATTATTTCTAACCAAGAGAAAGCCAAGGTTTTCATCTATCTAATGACATATTATATTATGTTCTTTTTTCTCTACAGGGAATTGTAAATTTCTCTTTCAGTTCAAGCTTCATTCCCATAGGAAACAGATTGACTAGTTTGGATGAATTTGTAACAGCTCTTGTCACATAGTTAGAAAACCAGAAAAGTTGTGGTTGTTATGGGACATTGTTTTGCTTTTTGCATGTTATTATTCTATGTTCTTTGGTGGATTATTTAATTAAATAGAAATTATTTAGTGCACTACTTCCATTAGTATAAAAAGTAGGCTTAAGTGCCATCGACAATTGATAGCAAAAAAAAGAAGGCCCAGGTAAGTAGTTTATTTCTTGTTTTTCATGTGTATTCTTTATCTATTATTATAAAAGTAACTGAAATGTAAAAATAGGAATCTCTTTAGGTTAGATTAGGTAAAATATATAATAATAATACAATAACAATTTTCACTAGGCACTCATACAAGCAGCTCAGAGTAGCTCATGAGTAATGTAATTCAAGATAATAATGTGAGCCAGACATTTCCCAAGTGACTTATAACTTATAATGGTGCAAGTAGTAGTTAGGCACAATTCAAATGGCAATAAGACAATAAAATTTAAGTATAAATAAATGTATACTGTTACAAGTTTAAAGCCACTTAGGATAAACAAATGTAGTTACAATTTGGAGACATTCTAGAAAGAAAAAAAAGGGTAATTTAGATTTATTTCCTTTGTTCTGGTGGTTACGAGGCTAGTCAAACTTACCAACCTTGTATAGAGTTAAGGTAGAGAAAATAACAGATAAAATATAAAGTTTTACTGAAAAAAAAACTTTGAAATGTATTTAAGAGATTACAGATATGGAATTTGAAATTTTTGAGATGAAGAAAAGTATTTTTAATTTTAACATGAAAATCACATTGCACTTGGACTAGTCAAAAAATAAGACTTGATATATTCAGGGACAAATCTTTATTAATACTATTTCACTAAGAAATCTGATGTTTTATATGTAAAAAACATGTAATGTTTACTGAAAGTCTGCCAAATTTTGTGAAGATATACATACTACATCAAAAGTTAGTAGTATTAAAATTATAACGACTACAAAGTGGTCAATTCGACTGAGCTTGTATTGAGAAAGTTAACAGGCAAAAGAAGAGGAAAACACCAGAAAAATACCCCAAGCTTCAGCTAGTTAAAAAAAATCAAAATTATAAGAGTTCAAGTAGGAGAGATTCAGATGTTGCAAATGCCAGCAGGAGAGATTCAGATATTGCAAATGCCAGTTGTTCAGTGCAGGAGAGATTCAGATATTGCAAATGCCACATGTGTTCAGTGCTGGAGAGATTCAGATATCACAAATGCCACATGTGTTCAGTGCAGGAGAGATTTAGATATTGCAAATGTCACATGTGTTCAGTGCAGGAGAGATTCAGATATTGCAAATGTCACATGTGTTCAGTGTAGGAGAGATTCAGATATCACAAATGCCACATGTGTTCAGTGCAGGAGAGATTCAGATATTGCAAATGTCAGTTGTTCAGTGCAGGAGAGATTCAGATATCACAAATGCCACATGTGTTCAGTGCAGGAGAGATTCAGATATTGCAAATGCCAGTTGTTCAATGCAGGAGAGATTCAGATATCACAAATGCCACATGTGTTCAGTGCAGGAGAGATTCAGATATTGCAAATGTCACATGTTCAGTGCCAAAACTATTCACCAAGTTTGCTGAGGTTTATGTGCCTAATTAATTCTTTGCCTAACAAGTCACAGGTGCACGTAGTGAGAAAATTATTGCTTAATTCAGTGTTCCTACAGAGGTCTATAAACCAAAGTGCTTTACTTTAACAACAAACACTTGTTGAACAAGTTGTGCCAAATATTTTACTTTGGGTTGGGCAAGCAAGCCATCCTAACTTTGAAGAGTTTTGTTTATTAGTGACACCTGGGATGGTACACATGACAAGTATATGATATTCACTGAAGGGGAAATGTTTTAAGCAGTACAAATGTTAATGTTTTGCCTATTTGTTAACACAATTTGATACTGAAGCTGTGTATGCTAGTACACCTTTGTATACATTTCATGATAATTCGCTAAAAGAATGAAGTGTTTCACCAGTACTTTAGTCAATATTACAAAGTAGGATAATATTAGTTCTTGAAGGGTTAGTTAACACCCACTTTTAATGGGTTGTGAAAATTTTGCTTAAACTTGTGATTTTAATGCAGAGTTAAATCTTCCATTATTAACCATGAGTGACCTAGAAATAGTTTGGTGTTTGTTTTAGTAAAATTTATTTCTCTTCTTTTAAGTTCTAATTCATAAATTCAGAAACCAATTATTTGAATAAATCAGTCTATCGATATTTGTTCTGCATTTCTGGTTTTAAGACTTGTATATGTTAATGTAGTCTATATCATTGCCACATTTTAAGTTGTTCGATAATCATCATTCGATTCTGAGATTTGACATATGTTGTATTTTTCATAAGCATGTTCACATGATACCAGTAAAATCAAAAATACAAATTGTCATTGTAAATATCATAATGTTAATGTATTCCAAACACAAGCAACCTGTTTCACTAAAAACATTGAGAAGCACTTATGAAAACCTGGAGATAAGAATCAATTCTACCATAGTTCCTCTAAGAAATTATTAAATGTTTAAGGTTCTAAAGAAGACACAAAAGGTATACTAGGTAAATTTACCTATCACAGTGTTAACCTTATTGCTTCTTCTTAGTTCAAAATTTTATTATTAAGTTACCAGATTAATGACAGATTATACTTTGAATGTTTTATGAGTAATATTGAATGATGTAGTTTGTTTTTCAAGATATTAAATAGATTTTTGCTACTGATATTTAATTTACATTTGAAAAAATAAATATAAAACAAATTATTTTGATGTTGATCAAAATAAACACTGAATTATTCAAAAGTCTGAAAATTTTATACACTTTTTACTGTAAAGACTGAAAATTATGGTAATTTTCAAAAGTTGTTACTTCTATATATATTAAGCATTCACCTTTTAGTGTTTGTTTTAGTTAGGTACTTGTTTTTTGTTACATATAGAATAATCAATTTTTAAGAATATTTTGAAATGATGTTAAATCAACAATAAAGAAGAGTAATACTGCTCTATAGTTGTTGAAAGAACTTGTTTAGTTTAGAGAAAATTTTTCTTTAGTTTTTTTTTTAACTATGAGAATGTGTATACTGAATCAAGAAACTAAATAGATTTTTATTACCTCGCCACTCCTGCTCATTCATAAAAAAAGATCAGTGGTATGACTTTGCTAAGTAAAAAAAGATTTGCATTGAAGAAGGTTTGAGGAAATGCTTTTTTATTTATATATATACATATATATACTTTGTCAGCAAAAAAATGTATTAATAATAGACAATTTTATCATTATTATTGTATTTTACTCAGTTTTAAAAATGTATATGTAAAATATCTTTAAAATGAATGAATGCATCACATTATTATATACTGAAAGGTACATTGTGTCAGGTACGATAATTCTGTCATAGTATTTGATGTTTCTTCATAGTGATTGGCTTGAAAATATAACTTTATATCCTGTTTTACTTCTGCTTCTACAAAAATGTATTGTTAAAATGAAATGTAATAAAAAAATATCTTTTGTATTCCAAACAGCATAGTAAGTCACTACTGTGTGAAGTTTTTGAAGGCTTAGAAGTTGAACTTTCTGCTGTAGAACCAGAGGAGATAGATAAGAAAGAAATAAGGATCCATAAAGTTAGTCTTTGTCACTCAAGTGTAGACGTCATTTATCCAGAGACTGTTCTAAACTTTGAACTGCTTCCGCTTCAGTTCAGTGTAAGAAATGAAGATATTCTATTATGTGAACAAAGAATTCTAAATGAGATAGAAAGAAAACTATTCTTAATTTAAATAAATGCTAACTAGTGTTTCTTGTAATAATATAATTTTGTAATTTCGGGTTTTACTAACACTAAACCATGACCATACTTTGGTACTGATACTTTTATGTATCTAGTAGTTAACAAGTTATCACCCTTAATCTCCATTAATTGCATTTACCAATATATTATACAACTTGATCATAAAATGTATCAGACTTTTGTTCACTTTCTTTTTATTATTCTGACTTGTTACATTTAACTTGGGTATTTCTTTATTGTGTGTGTGTGTCATAATGGATAATGTCTGAGGTAATTATCCCCAAATGCATTGGGAATATGCCATCTATCAGACAAAATCCAAAAGCCAATCTAGTCAAACGTCATGGAAAATCTTAAAAAATTAATCAAATAAGGGTACAAAGTTGAGTGCTTACACCCACAACATTTCAGCTTTTGCTGCCTTTCACTGTCAATAGTTAGTTGAGGGAAGGCAGTTATCCTTAAATTTCTTAGAGTAGAAATGAATTTAAATTAAGCCACCCAAATATTTCTACTAAATAACTCCCAACCTCCACCCTTACAAAAATATATTAAATAGAACTAAAAGATATAAAGATATATTAAGTTTGGGGTAAAATTCATATTATTTATAGATACTAAATCATCTATTTAACAGAAAGTGTTATTTGTATAAGTTAGGATTGAAAGTTGCTTCATAAATGAGTTTTCATAAAAGTACAGATATAAGTTGTCCATATATCCAACAGAACTTACAATAGAAAGAAGAAATAATAATAATAATGAAGTCCATGCTAATTATTTAGATTTGTACATTACTTTTATAGAAGGTACAGTGTAGTTGACTATTTTTGATAAAAGAAGATAATTTAATTTTCCCACTCTTGGTCTACCCACACCTAATAGTCTATTGCAAAGTTGTATTTAGAAAGAATAAACTAGTTTTATTTAAGAAAGGACTTGTATCCCTAAAGTTTCTTCGGAAAGAATTTTTACGGAAAATTAACTAACGAACGGAGACGTAACAAATTGGTGTCAGGAGTGGGATAGAAAAAAAAAAGAAGATGGAAATGAGAGGCGGAAAAGCAAACTACAGCTTAGCAGATTTGATGCCAGCAATACAAGAACAGCAAAAGAAACAAGAAGAACGAGAAGAGAAACAAGACGAGAAA
>NW_013667585.1:60702-62481 GCF_000517525.1 Limulus polyphemus
AGGATCATGAAGTCTCGAGAGGCTAATAGATATGCGGTAGTCTTGTATATATAAACCGGTAAGAACCGACAGCAACAATGTAATAGGTAATTGAACTGTGGATAGAGAGAGACGTATTGTTGAGTCGAGCATGTGAGATGTTCTTTGTGAATTATAGCGTTTGTTATAGCGTGACTGTGAAAATTAAGTGTATTCCAAAGTTGTATTTAGAAAGAATAAACTAGTTTTATTTAAGAAAGGACTTGTATCCCTAAAGTTTCTTTGGAAAGAATTTTTACGGAAAATTAACTAACGAACGGAGCCGTAACAGTATTATTATATCTCAACTAAAACAGTTTTTAATAGTCTGTAATAACTATAATTTTTTTATGGATAATGTTTTGTTATTAAAAAATAAACTGAATAATAATGACTATAAAGACAGGCAATTAAAAATACCTTTATTTTTTAATAAAGACAAAAATATTTTAGAAACTAAACTATCAATTAAGGAAAATATCTTATAAAAATAAATAAAATAAAGAGGGAGCTAGTTACTTTAGCTTATAAGTAGCTAATAACAATTTTTCAAGTAATTTTATTCGGTATAACTAGGAGTTGTCTCGGCATTGCCGTATTATACTTGAATAAATCTTCAGGAGGAAGGGAGGAAATTAGGAGTTAGAACTATATAAGAACTTTAAGATAGGGTATATAGTTCTATTTAATATCTATTAGTTCTATTCAATGTTTTATAGTTCTGTTTTATATATTTTTGTAAGGGTGGAGGTTGGGAGTTTAATTAGTAGAAATATTAGGATGGCTTAATTTCAATTCATTTCTACTTTAAGAAATTTAAGGATAACTGCCTTCCCACAACTGGCTATAGACAGTGAAAGGCAGTAGGAGCTGAGACATTATGGGTGTAAGCACCCAGCTTCGTACCCTTATTTCATTGATTTTTTATGATTTTCCTTGACTACTGACGAGAATGACATCAGCATTTGGATATTGTCTGATAGATGGATATCCCTAACACATTTGGGTGCTATTACCACAGACATTATCCGCTATAACAATAAGTTGACAACCTGGACTGATAACGGTAATGAGATATTTAATTCATTATTGTTTTATAGTACTGATTTAATCGCCTACTAACAATTAATGTGATCAATATTTTGTAAGCTATATATATAAAATAAGTGAAATTCATTGTTTTTTAACTCAACTGTACATTTATGGTAAATTAAGGACAAACTTGGCTCTCAGTCTCTAAGTCTTTGCAAAGCTAAGAGGTTCGTGGTGTTGCAGCTGAAATTAAAAGGAACACATGGTGTTGAAATAAAAATATAATGCTTTATTTGGAGCAAAGGAGAAAGAAAAGTACATGTAACTGTCAGAGCAGAAGGACTATAGTAATATAAAGGAATGAAATGTAAGTAAGTGAAAGGAGTTTTAACATTAAGTGAATAGAGTGAAACAGCAAAAAATTAACAGGTAGGGAAGAGTATGGCAAATTGAGGACGAGACTTCATCAGCAAGTCTTGGCACTTTCACTCATGAACCTTAGTATCTTCATCAAAAGTTGGAATAAATCTTAATATTAAGTAGTTTTAATATATTTCATCTATCTTTTTCAAAACTATTATTAGACATTAGGGATGTTGTTTTTCAGTACATTTTATATTTTTGATAATTTTTAAGCCCTGACTCTTCATAAAATCTGTTTACCTGAATCTGTAATCCTATGTATTGCTGTCAACCTGTGTAAACTATACACCTGGAAAAAAGTTAAGC
>NW_013667585.1:63478-77373 GCF_000517525.1 Limulus polyphemus
ACTGACAATACTTATTAAGATAATTTTTAGCGGGAAAAATGTCCATATTTTGATGTCATGATATGTAAGTTAAAATTGTTATTTTACGGTGATAATCTTGTTTTCTTGTGCCCAATAATGCATAATTTCATTTGATAAACACGTTTAGATTGAATGGTAATTTATAATCAGTCACAAGAACGTCGAATCTGAATCACTTGAAAAAAACACGGGGGTGCTTAACTTTTTTCCAGGTGTATATTACACATAGAGAGACAGGTCTCCAAGTCAGCAAAGATTTTGTAAACTTAGACAACATCATTAATTACAACACATGTGAACCAATGTTGCAACATATTCAAGATGATAAACATAATCATTTACTTCACCTTTCAGGGTAGTTGTTTTAAGGTTTACAACTACTGACTGCTGTTCATGCAAATCTCAAGAACAACATCTTATTTATATTGGCACCCTTTTCCCATTGGTTTTAAATTAAAAGTTTCTTTCATGTGATATTTTCTTCCAATATTTTATGCCACCCTATCTCTACACTTTTCCAGTTATTTAATTTCCCTTTTCAGCCTTAGCATATCTTTTATTTCCTTTTTTTTCCATTGACCTTTACCATCATATTACTCTATTTTTCTTTAACTGACTCTCGTGACTGCTTTTTTTTTTCACTGACATTTTAGCATTTTATACCCTGCTTTAATTTTAATTTTTTAAAAATTTAATACTTGCCACATGAGTCAGCCTGGCATCTTGATGTGGATAAGAAAAAAGTCAATCTAGAAAAGTTTGGATTGTTTTGATTAGACAAAAAAATGTTTGGCACTATTTTTGAACTGGACCTGTGACCATAAGAGCCAACATAGAGAAGTTAACTTATAAATGTAAAGTAAAACGATGTAGCAATGAAACATGCTACATAATATTTTTTCTTTTTCAGTATTGTATGCACAAATGTTTTTCGTTCACTAATAGCCTTAAAACTCCCACTACCCCACATTTTGACGTGGTTCAGTGGCATTGTAGCATGCAACAACCTTTCATGAATAGGAGAATGAGACACTCTCCTGTCACAGCTGGCTCCCTATTTATTGTAGAACCCAATCTTCACTTTTCAATTTGGCACAGTGGAGATCAGATGTCTGCAAACATTTTATATGAATCCTCTCCTTCCCTCCAAACATGGCTTCTCTGTTGTTGGGATTTCCTGGGTAGGGCCACTGTTAACTAAGGTACGCTTATCCACAACCTACCTATGAGATCTTCGAATGGCTTCTTTTTTACATGGGTCAACTTTTGGAGATCAACCCAAATCATTGGAGTCACAGGTGGAGGCTGCTCTCCATCACTTCTCCATTTGTTCCTTGGTCTCTCAACTGTTGCAGCCTTCACCTGCTCCTATTGCTATTTCCTATCCTCCTCCTTCAGCCCTTTTATCCTTTCCGCTTTCCTGCATTTTGGCAGTGTGTCATTGGGTTATTCATTGTGAAAACCCATGCCAAGAAAGGTACCAGTGACTATCTCTTGGGTTCTGGCAAGGTTGGAGCATGCTTGGTCAGATTCTTGCGCCTATGGCACGATTTCACATCAGACCCAAAGGTGATTTGAATACTGTCAGAAGGTTTATCCTTTCAATTTCTCAGCCTTCCTTCTTTGTCCACATACCCTGTATCCTTCCCCCCTCTTTGAGATCCTACATCATGCCAGTGTCTTTCCGATGCAGTCGAAACACTCCTTCTGAAGAATGCTATAGTACTTGTCAGTCTTCCCTCTCCAGGGTTTTACTCCATCTTGTTTGTAGTTAAAAAAAATGAGGGATTGGCATCCAGTGATCAACCTATCACGTCTCAACTGATTCGTTGACCTTCCCCGTTTCACCATGGAGTCATTCCACACACTGCAGTGGGCATTTATTCCTGGTCTGTGGATGACAAATATAAATGTCTTGGATGCTTACCTGCACATGCCTACTGTCCCATCATCCAGATGATACCTTTGTTTTGTACACAGGCATCTGCACCCTATGTTTTCTTTCAGGTGGTCAGAGCCTTTGTTTGACTACTTCATGCACAGTGTTTGCATGGATGACTGACTGTTATTAGTTCTATCCCAACAAGCTGCTCATCAACACACTCAGTTGCTTCTCGAAAAAGCAACTCATGTGGGATGGTTAATTAAATTAGGAAAGTCCTTTTTCCTGACACAATACCTTATCTATCTGGGAGTATTTTTCAACTCCTTCCTCAGTCGAGCCCAGCCTTCTTCTTTTTGTCTACAGTTGATAGACCACATGGTACTCAAAACCCAATCCTGTCATACACTGTCTGCATGTGAGGTTCTTTCTCTTTTAGGCAGATGGGCTTCCATGGAAGTCCTTATACTGCTGGGTCATGCTCAGTGGGTGTTACACAATCAATGGAATTTTGCTCGGGATCCCCTGGACTCCATTATCTGTCTTCCTCCCTCACTGCAAGTTGATTTTACATGGTGGCTCAACAGAGACAACACTACAGTGGATGTACCTCTTCCACCTCCATGACCTGAGTTGCATCTGTTTACAGATGCTTCTCTTATGGATTGGAGAGTGAGTATGGATTCTCAGTAAATCTGTTCTTCAGTCGAGACAGCAATGCACATCAACATCTTAGAACTTCTTGTCATATATCAGGCTTTGGATTGATGCCTACCATTCATACATTCCATGGTCCATTCCAAAACTTTGACTGTTATCTCATACATCAATTAACAAAGGGGCACCCATTCACATCACTTTGTTTTCGAATGTTAGAACTCCTGTTCTGGGCTCTATCATATCATGCATGCTTAGTAGTGTTCTGGGTGCATTGATTCTTGTTGCAAATTTATTAACTTTGCCTTCATAAGATCCTTTCCATGAAGTGGTCCCTCAATTACCAAGTTTTCTGGTGGTTATGTGATCAGTGGGGTACTCCATACCTGGGTGCATTTGCCACCCATCTCAATAGCAAATAACACCTTTTTTGGTGCTGCAGTACCTTATCCTTTGGCTTTGGCAATAGATGCCTTCAGTCAAGATTGAACCAACCTTTACTTGTATACCTACTCTCCTATCTGTCTCTTTCTTAAGGTTTTTATTTATCATCCAGCCTACTTTGTGTTGTGTCCTTCTGATAGCACTTTTCTGGCCAGCACAAACTTGATTTCTAGTCCTTACCCATCTTCAGACAGCACTTCTGTTGCCTGTTCCTCTTTCCCAATCTCTCTTCCATCAAACTCAGTCGCCAGTGTTTCATCCTGCAATCACCACATTCCAGCTTCACGTGTGGATTTTGCCTGGACCCTTGAAAGGTAGTCTAGACTAGCTGCATGTATAGCTTCCATCCTTTCTCATTCCATACATCCTTCTTCCCTCATATTATATCAAAGAAAATGGCATGTTTTTAGGAATTGGTCTCTGCACCATGATTACCTTCCTTTTGGTCCAAATATCGCTCATGTCTCCTACTTTTTTAACTGACTGTTTGACAATGGTTCATCCATATCTACCATTGCTGGGTCATAAGCAGTCTTGTCCATTACCTTCCATTTTTCCCGTTACAGTAGGGTGTTTTCCTCTCCAACCATTTCCCTTTTGTTGTGTTCTTTCAAGATCCTTTGTCCTCCTCATCCTGTGCACCTCCCAGATTGGAACCTTAATGTTGTTCTTTATGCCCTTACCCCAACCCCATTCAAACCCTTGGCTACCTGTTCCCTGTACCATTTATCACTCAAAACTTATTTCCTGCTCCTTTTTGCCTGTGGTTGTTGGAGGTCAGGTGTTTTTGCCTTCAATGTATCACATGTTTTTATCACCATACTTATGTTCTCCTGTATCCAGATCAAAGTTTTTTGTCAAATACATCAGTGGCTTGTTAAGGCAATGTCTGTTTTACACCAATTTTTCTATTTCCCATTCCCCATTTGTATTCCTGTTCTGATCTCGATAGACTTCTATGTATTATGCATGATCTCAAATGTTATATTGCCTGCACATCTTCCTTCTATGTCTTATGTTCCCATTTATTTATCCATTGGAACCCTTCCTCACAAAGAGATATTTCACCCACTACCATATGGTCTGATGCATACCAGCCATTATACAGTGTGGGGCACAATCGATTATATATTAAACTAATTGACTGGGAATCCCCATCCTACCATCTCCTACAGGTTGGTTCCTGGGAGATCTCGTTTTCGAAAGGAGCTAGATCAGCCAACATATCTACAGTCATGGATGTGCTCCTCTTTTCCACCCAATTTAGCAATGCAAACATTCATAATGGGTGAAGAGTATACCTGGTTCAGATGTGGTGCAGTCTCCCATAAGTGTGTTCTCTTAACAAGAGAAGTCGCACTGCATAGGCATTCTTCGGACAATTTCTGAAGGGTGCTCATCTAGGTAAATTCTGCACCGGTCCCTACACCAAGACAGTGTGGGATTCTAGCTATTATGTGACTGGGGGTAAGACATCATATTGGAAGTTGATATTTTCCTATACTGAAAATATATTTCAGATAAATACTTACCTCTTCCCACACTTTCCATCTTTCCTTCCCACTTCTGGTGCTTCTTTTCTGCCTCACTTCAAAGTGAAGATTGGATTCAACAGTAAAGAGGGAGCTAGCTATGACAGGAGAGTATGTCACTCTCTTATTGATGGAGGGTTGTCATATGTTTATTTGTATGCTACAGTACAGCCGAACCACATTGAAATGTGGGGTAGGTGGGACTTTTGAGGCTAGTGGTGAGCAAAAACATTTGTATGTACAGAGGGCAGCACTAAATGAAAAACTATTACATGAAATGGGGTATCTATTGGAAATTTATTTTGAGTATAGGAAAATATTAGCTTTCATTATTTTGTGAAACTAACAACACATTAAAGCCCAAAGATACAGTGATGAAGCAGATGTTTGATGCATTACAAGATGATTCCCCTAGCAATTCTCAAATCAAAAATGCCATTTCTTCAATGAAGAGTAAATATAAGAAGAATGGTATAATGCCTGGTATGGTACCACCATATTATAATTCATATAGACTTCATCATGCCATATTTTAATTAATATATATATTTTTTATTTTAAAAGTTGTACCAAGCTTCATTCATCGAGATATATTGAAATAACCCTAACTAACTGGTTTCTAGAATGACCCCTCTGTTGACCATCCTAGGATCATTGCTTGAAGATGCTGGGCTAGCTCGTATGGCAGGTGTTAAAATTTTATTACTATAAAACTAATTGCATTTTTTTCATTTAATCATTTTTATTTACACAAGCTATATTTATTGTTAATTTTTATATTATTTAGTTTGCTTTCACATCAAAGTTTTACTAATATTATTGTACATTGTATGTTATTTTTGCTGTATTTCACTTGCTTTATGGCCCCACAGTGGGATAGTTGTCTACAGATTTACAACGATAAAATCGGGTGTTCAGTTCTCCTTGGTGAACACAGCAGATAACCTAATGTGGCTTTGCTATAAAACACACACACACATTTGCTTTATTACATTGTTGCCATTTGATATTGTATTTTCATTTAGTTTTTATCCTAAGTATTACAAAAGCTTTTTAATTATTCATTGAAGCTATAGAAAGAAAGATTTATTAATGACAATTTAAATTTCTTAGACAATAACTCAAAAATTCCATCAAATTTTAATTTGTTCTACTTTTAAACACTTAAAAAGATAAGATATAGTGTAAACCATGATAGTGAATGGTATTAATATTACTTGTTACAGCACTACAGGCCTGGCATAGCCTGGTGGTTAAGGTGCTTGATTCGTAATCTATGGGTCTCCAGTTCAAATTCCCACCACCAAACATGCTGTCCCTTTCAGCTGTGGGCATGCTATAATGTGACAGTCATTCCCACTAATCATTGGCAAAAGAGTAACCCTAAAATTGGCGGTAGATGATGTTAACTAGCGAAGTTCTTTCTAGTTAGTCATTTCAAAATATATAGCAGATATCGCTTGAGTAGCCTTGTGCAAATTTCAGCAAAAATAAATGTAATCTACTTCCTGGGAAATGAAACCTAGAAATTGACCTCAACAGTATTGTTACAACACCTAGAAATTGTTATAAGTGATATTGTTACAACACCAAGAGATTATCTTCAATGATATTGTTACAACATCTAGAGATTATTGTAAATGATATTGTTACAACACCAAGAAATTATCCTCAATGATATTGTTACAACATCTAGAGATTGTCCTCAATGATATTATTACTACACCAAGAGATTATCCTCAATGATATTGTTACAACACCTAGAGATTGTCCTCAATGATATAGTTTCAACATTCAGAGATATATTGTTATAATTATTGTTGTTCTCAAGCAGGTCAGTATTTAACTTATATTTTTTTCTTCAGGGGCAAACTGAAGAAGAAAGGTCCACCTTTCAAAAGCACTCAGGTTATAGGGTTTTTATTATCTTGTATCAAGACTTCTTGAACCTACATGTTTTTCTAACATCATGATTTATATTGTTTTCATTATTAGGGATTTTGTCCATGGACATTAGTCAAAAGTAAAGGTATTCTTCTTCATGGGAAACGACAACTAGGGATTGTCCTGTATCAAGGATATTGCTACAATTTTTATACTTCTGAAGCAGGTCAAGAATTTATTGAGGAACCTGAAAAGTATCTTTCAGAAATAAGGGAGCTTGCTCTTCAAAGGCCAGAATTGATTCTACTTCTAGAGCTAAAAAGAGAATTTGATTTACCTCTTCAGGTATATTAACAGGTTTTTTTATTAGTATGTATTCTATAGAAAATTAACTCAATAACTTTACAGAAAAAATGGATTAAGGTATTGGTGGATAAGTCACTCAAGCTATTGAGACAATGCTCTTTTGCTAGTAGTGCAACTAATATAATTTCTGATACAATAACTTACCTCCTCTCACATAATAGCTTTTTGACAACTGTTGCCCTCTATATGTGCAAATTTTCATCACTAGGCTTGGGCTCTCACCTACATCCACGTGTTACAGCTGCATTGTAGCATGCAATAACCCTCCACCAGTAGGAGTGCGACACACCCTTCTAGTGCAGCTGACTTCCCCTATACTATAGAATCAAATCTTCACTTATCGATTTGGTATGTTTGAGTGCAGACGTGTTTTAGTTTCCCTCATTTTTACTTCAATTTTTTTATATTTCACCTAATTTGTTCACCAAATAACTTAGTTGTTTTTACATTCTGCATTATTCCATGAGAATTTGTGGATTGAATTTGTTTTATCCACTCATGTTTCTTTTATTTGAATTCTCAAAATAATATTGCAACTACTTATTATTTTGTAACACTTGTCTCTTCTTTGGATTCGGGCTCTGGCATTAAAATGAGGTGGTTTCGGCTTTTTTTTGCCGCGAATTAGAATTTATCATGTGGCCTGATATAGCTCTTGTACCAGGACCAGATATACCACTCCCTGATGTGTCAGGTTTGTATAATGAAGTTTTGGACAAACTTTTACCACCTCCTTTCTTTGCCATGCAGTCAAGAGCTATGCCTATGAATGTTCCCACATTTTTCATTGACCATTCCTTGGCATAATTTCCTAGGTATGATATCTTTTGTCTATGTTAGTTTGCCCTTCCCATATGGATATCATGGTCCATGTTGTTTAGTTCATAACCCAATTACATTCTGGGCTCTGCAATTTTACACTCAAATCTTCAAGTCTTTCATTCAGGTGTGGGGATCACAGCCTGAAATTCTAATGTACTTTTCCTAGGCCTAGTTTTCCCATTTGCATCTGCCCCTTCCCCACTTTCTTTCTTACCTTTTCCTCCACATCTCTTCTCACTGTGTCTATCCACCAAACCTCTGTATGTTTTTTGGGAGAGACTCGTACCCTCCCTTTCTACCTCTTTCTACCTATATATCTGGCACCTCTGTTGGTGAGATCTTCTTGGTGGTATGCACTGCTTACTCTAGTGCATCTCCTTCATCTAATTCTTCCTTGTCCTTTGTTTAGCGCTATATTTTGCAACTGTCAATTTTTGGGAGTTTTCTTACCTCATTGGAGTCCAAAGTAGTACCTTCTCATCGATTTTCCTCCTTGTTTTTCAACATTCCCAACCCTTTTAGAGCCCATTCCTGTGTCATGCACTCCTCCTACCTCCTTTCCAGGTTTGAGGTGTGAGTTGCATTTCCTACACGCATTCACTGTAAATACTTGAGTGCTTCATGTGTGGATAGGACTCTCTCTTTCCTATTCTCCACTCCTCACGGACTTTTTTCTTACCTCCTCCTTGAAAACCTTTATTTTTTCTCAAAAAAAGAAATATATATAATTAATACTGCATAGACAACAAAGATAGTAAAATTAAAGAACAGCCAATAATACTAGAGTCAATTACATGTAATCCATGATGATAACTGCATGCCAATTTCAAACTAACCATTGTTAGATTGTAGTGTAAAGTGATCTCTCTCAAATGAATTTACACATGTGTATGTAGCATCAAATAAATCTGTTGAAGGTGGGCGTGACACCTGTCAGGGGTTGAAAAAATTTACTTGTTTGAAATGAATGAGTCAAAAGGTTATGTAAACAACACATTGTCTAGATGTACCTCAACTTAACTACCATTGTATTATTGAAGATACAAAGAGCCAAAGAAGAAACTTTTCATAGCTCATTGGTCACGTGACAATGCATATGAAGTTTTAAGTAGTTTTTAAAGGTTTATTTTCAAATAAAAGGCTTAGAATTTAGATAAATAAAACTTTGAATCATAATGTACATTATAATATTAATTTCTTTCACATACATTGATAGTAAAGGTGTTTACATTTTGAATGTAACACTGATTTGCACAGAAAAGCATTTAAAGGGGGCTCCCATTGTGAAAGAGTGAACAAGTTCTAATATTTACCTCCAAATTCCTCTCTAACATTCATAAAGACAAATAAAACCTTAATTTGGGTACATCAAAATTAATAAGTTCAGAACTTTACCTCCAGATTCCTCTCTAACATTCATGAAGACAAATAAAACCTTAATTTGGGTACATCAAAATTAATAAGTTCAGAACTTTACCTCCAGATTCTTCTCTAACAATTTTATTTGTTTTCATGAGCCTTAATTTGGGTACATCAAAATTAATAAGTTCAAAACTTTACCTCCAGATTCCTCTCTAACACTCATGAAAACAAATAAAACCTTAATTTGAGAACATCAAATTTAACAAGTTGTGATCTTCACCACAGGTCACAGAAGTTCAAAACTAACCTAACATTTAATTTTTTAAGGGAAGGTTAACCTAAAAATCTGTTAGTTCCTTAACTAACCTCACTTGACATTATATTGCATCTGTTGAAAAAGTCGTCAGAAAGACCAACTGCCTCTAACATTGTTACACAGGGTGAATCTAGCAAGTATGTGTACAAAAGCAGTGTTAATCACTGGTCCCTCAGTTTATCAGCATCTCTTACTATGACAGACTCTTCGCATAACCTGCTTGCTGACAAAGACAAGTTGTTTGCAAATTTAGAACCATGCCTGTTCAGTTGTTTTAACTCGTGTCTAGCTTGAAGGTCTAATACATTGAGCCAAACTCTTCTGGTCTAGACAAATCTAAGAAGAATACCTACTTAGAATGTTATTAGTCTAGTATTTAAAAAAATTCTACTTGATCCACCATCCATAAAAAAATAAAAAATCAATCAATTTTTTTCAAGCCTTGAACCTGTGTAGCTTTATCAAATTTTGCTGAATTTCTGCTGGACGAGATTTGTACGCTTGGTTCATTTAACTTAGGAATCCTTTCTTCACTGGAGGTTCATGCACTTATTGGGCCAATTCTTCAATTCCTGTTAGCAACTACAGTAAGCATAGATACTGTGGGGATGGATGATGTTTTCTCACACTAGGTACATAATCACCTGATGGTATTTCCTTAGTAATGTATGTTGCGTTTGACCACTATCACTCTGTGGGCACAAGACACATCTATTTCCTGTCCAACTTTGGGCTTCATAGAAGGTGGCCTGACAGACACACATTGCATCCTAAGTATATATTTTTTTGGTTACACAGAAACTAGACAACCTTCATTGTTGCTAGGCTGAAGATTATAAAATGGTAAGGTCTTTTAGTTTCTCCAGTTGAAGGCTGAACTTGCTGTTTGTTTATATTATCCTTCAAACAAGTAAATTTACACTCTTTTATTTACTTATCTAGCTATCATTCCATTTTCCATATGTTAAAATTTTCATGCAGTAGACAACCAGAAAAAAAAGCATCACACACAAAGAATGAGCAAATTAAAATGTACTGGAAGAGAGTGCAAAGGAACCCACACAACAATGGGAATACTTAACCTTTATTTACAAGCCTTGCAATCGAGATAAAGCTAAATTTAAAATGTGTAATTTTAAAAATTGGGAGCTGATATGGGTTCTCATGCCCACAACATCTTATGTTCAGAACTATTTTTCAACATCTGCACCAGTATTAAGAATTTAGATGCTTCTAATAAAACAAAAAAGCAAGGAAAGAAATTAAAACAAAAACAAATTACAATAAAAGGGCCACGACACTGGTGAAATAAGTAAAAACTCATTTCCTGAAGTGCTTTAACCACTAGTGTACTTTACAAAGGGAGGAAGTTAAAGAAATAAAACAAGTTACAACAGAAGGCCAGGCCACTGGTGTAATAAGTAAAACTGGCCCAGCATGGCCAGGTGGTTAGGGCACTTGAGTCACAATCTGAGGGTCGTGGGTTTGAATCCCCATCACATCAAACATGCTCACCCTTTCAGCCATGGGAGCATTATAATGTGATGGTCAATCCCACTATTCCTTGGTAAAAGAGTAGCCCAAGAGTTGGCAGTGGGTGGTGATGAGTAGCTGCGTTCCCTCTAGTCTTACACAGCTAAATTAGGGATGGCTAGCACAGATAGCGCCCGTGTAGCTTTGCGCGAAATTCAAAAACAAACAAACAATAAGTAAAACTTATCTCCTGAAGTACTTTAACCATTAGTGTATTTAACAAGGGAAGAAGTTAAAGAAATTAAAACAAGTTACAACAGAAGGCCAGGCCACTGGTGTAATAAGTAAAACTTATCTCCTGAAGTGCTGTAACCACTAGTATCCTTTACAAATGAAAGAAATTGAAACAAGTTACAACAGAAGGCCAGGCCACTGGTGTAATAAGTAAAACTTATCTCTTGAAGTGCTGTAACCACTAGTATACTTTACAAAGGAAAGAAATTAAAAAATTATATGAAGTTATGACAGAAGGGCTAAGCCATGGTGTAATAAATAAAATTTCTGAAGTAACATTCCAGTCATGATCAGTTACTTATGAAAAATCTAATTAAGCCTAAGGCAACAAATTCAGTTATTATTCGAAGAAACAAAATTTATTCTCCACATTCTGAAAATGCCCTGATTAACATGCTCTTAAAGTGGACTCTCAGTTGTATGAATGGTCTTGAATAAAAATGCATGTTATCTAATACTTGTTTTTATATACATGCAGAGACTGTAAGACTTCTTATGTTGATAAATACAAGTGCACAATCACATGGGAGTATTGGTCAAAACAGTACGTCAGCAAAATTAACATACACATCATTTGATCAGTTCTTATTACTGCAAAATCTGAAATTGAACTTCTGATAAAGGAAACCTTGCCAATAAAAAAATTCCCTCCCTCTCTCAATCACACACAATCTTAAGACCTAAAATTATTCTAAATTGATTTTGTTATTTATATTTAGCTCTGTATATATATATATATATTACTTAATTCTGTTTGTTTTTTCTATAGATTACTAATGATGGAATCCTTCTTGCTTCCATCATATTTAAGTTTTGATTTCTTTTATGACACCATGTAATCTATCTAGTATTCACTGTTTCTATATCTTCACTGGTACTGTGATTATGAATAGAACTATAGTTCAGATATCAATCTAAGATTACTAGTTTTTTATTTCCTACTAAGATTATCCAAAATCCATAACCCAAGAAGGACAAAATGCCGTTGGGATACATTATCATCAATTAAGTTGATTAAATGAGAGCAAATGTTATTTAAAAGTTCAGATCTCACCTGGTCATCATATGGGATGTGTAACCTAATATGTATTAACATTACAGTGTACACCTCTAACAAGATAAGTGGATAACTATGCAATACTGATGAACTACAAGTGCCATTTATACTGAAAAAGTGCTTTTAACATATAGACTTTCATTATTTATTGGTATACTGTAACTTCAAACAAACTGACTTGAGCACATCAAGATGTGTAACATTAATGAAAAGAACCTGCAAAAGGTCCCAAAGGTAGCTTTGAAGGTACTAGTTATTGCACAGTCCAATCTTTTTATCTATTGTGAAATGAGTCATCTGTACACCAGAAAAGTAAGAAGTTAGTTTTGTGACAGAGCTTAAAAATATTTGCTCAGTGATTTATCAGTCTTTTGAAATTAAAAATATATATATATCAGTCCAGTAAAAGAAAATTACTTGAAGTTAATTTCCAAGCTTCGATCAACATAGCCTGTTTTCTATTTGGTAAAATATATAATTTTAAATAAGTTTACATACTTTTTACACATGCTTTGATTTTCTTCATTCATCTTTTGTTAGTACTACACTTAGTGCAGCATTCTTATGTTTGGAATCTGTTTCCATTGTTATATGCTTTTCCTTAACGTGTGATGTAATTCTCTCCCCCAAACTTCCTTGGATCAGTGTATTAGACTAAATAATATGAATATGTTTAGTTTTCTGTTACCTTCTAATGTTATTAGAAATCCTTTTTTGACATAAATTATAGATAAAATCTTCATATTTCTCATTAACTTCTAATGAAAGGAAGCTACCTGCATAATTCAGAACTGAAAATTAACCCAGTAATTAATTTTATTCAGATTTTATTATTCTGTGCTTGCTATAGATTTGTTGTGTTTAGTTTGCAATTGTTAGAAATCTGTTTCCTCATGTAAACAAGTTTAAATACTTTAAATAGTGTTATGTACAAGTGTGATGAAGTATGGTTACCAGAATTACAGTATTACCAATATCATTTTTACTGAGTTCTGTCTTGTATTGTGTTTAGTAAAGTAAAAAAAACTAAAATAATTTAAACCTTTTTTTGGACATTTTGATTTTTAAAGGATATAAATCATTACTAAAATTGAGTATGGCGATTCATATAACTCTTTCAACCCAGGCTCAGTCCCTGAGACCAACCTTGTAACCATTTTGTGCTTGTTATAGTTTTCATGCTATAACTTTTGGCAGTTTATCAGTAAACATTACAATGGTTTCATAAGCAAAATATCTAATTTTTTATTAAGTCTTAAGCAATGTTTGTCTCATGCCTTTTTTTTTTTCTTTTCACATCTTGCCTATCTATCATACAAAGTAATTTTCGTTTTAAGATTAAAAATATTTTTATGCATGAGAAAATTCTGAAATTTCACATGTGAAATCTTTATAATGTCCGGATAGTTATCAAACATTTCTTAAAAAAACTTTATATTTTATCTGTTATTTTCAGTAATTAATATCTTACGGATTTGGTAAATTTCACTGATCTTGCAACCACCATAAAAAATTAGAAAATAAACAAATTATACCTTTTTCATTCCAGAATGAACACAAATTATAACACGAAGACATAAATGTTTGGATGAAATAGCTTAAACCTCATAACATTATCCATTTATATATATTTATTATTTTCATTATATTGACCTTTCATCTGTGCCTAGCTAACAATACAGAAGTTACAATGATGTGGCACACTTGCACTCATGTTGCCATATCAAATGACATAAAGGTGACCTTTGGTCTGTGCAAAGTAACTTGTCTTGACTGTGTTTTAGT
>NW_013667585.1:78286-80629 GCF_000517525.1 Limulus polyphemus
CAAACAATTATCTCTTCTACTTACGACCTTTGTACTCGGTTGCTGCTTGACATAGGTTACTAAGTCTTTAAAAATTTTGCATGTGGAGGATATGCAACAAAATATTTTTTTAGGTTTTATATATATTTTTGAATGACTAAAAAAAATCATAAATTACTATATCAATACCATAGAATTCTACTGTAATTTATCAAACTTAGTAACTAAGCTGTATTTGGGTCTAAAAATATGAAATTTTGAGTAGACTAAAGACACAACATACCTCATTGACATTTTGGTTCAAAAGAAAGAAATGGTGTTTGGTATGTTATAAAGGTTGAGAAAACCACTAGAGTGACATTCTGAGCTTCCAATTGGTTACTCATGTCATATATAGAAGTAAGTGTATAATGGAGTGTTACCAAAAAGTGGACAGAGGTGAGTAGGGTGCCACTATGTTTGATTTATTATGTGAGCAATATCTCAGCAACTAAAAAAGATAAGACCTTATTTGATATTCTAGCTTTTCAATACCTTTAATTTGAGTTTCCAGTTCGTATGAAACTATAGACTTAGTATTTTGATTTAACAAACATCTAATTTGAACCAGTGCTGTATTCAACATACCACGTGACACACAAAAATAGATGTTTATCTGTGTTTTTTGAATATTTACTTTTAAATTAACAAATTAAGTAATGAATAGTTCTAAAATTTGAATTATAATCTACAGTTTGATACCAAACTTATTGGCATAAATTCATGAAATAGTAGTTCAATAAAATTTTGAATGCGAGCCAACAAACAAGATAACATGGCCTTTCACCTGTGACCCGTGTGGAAAGGGAAAATATGGTTTGTATTTTGAGAATTTGAAGCCGTATCGTCTTAATAACATGGTGCATAAACCATATTCAGGACATATCTATGATTATATACATGGTGTACGTCCACAATCCAGTGTTCGCTTGTACAGAAAGTGCTTTTCTCATTTTGTAAGATCTTATTAATTATATATATTACTAAAGGTCAATGATCATGTAAGTTGAGGAAAACAAAATAAAGGTAGTATTTTCTAATGTTCATATTGTGCAATTTATTGTAATTTGGAGCATGAAAACAGTAGGAAAAGTATGAAAAAATATGTATGTACATTGTTTTTCTGCTGTTACTTGCACCTTTAAAATTCAGAGTTCAATTTTCCCACAGTCAATAGAGTGGAGATAGCCCATTGTGTACCTTTGTGTTAAAACAATAGCATCAACTGTTTTTGCTCAGAAGGATAAGTATATAGAGATAAAGTTAGGAAATTTTCAAAATTAAAAAATTTATGTTTCTCCTTTAACATACAAATAATTTATGTCTTAAAAGATGAAAAATAAAAAAGAATTAAATGACTGTGTTATAGAAACATTATTAAGTGTTTTAAGTTATCAAAAATCCTATATATTGTAACTCTATCCATGAACAGAAAAACAGTAGTCATCCTAATAAACCAGTGATAAAGATAGATTCAGCTGTTCAAACAGACACTCATCCTCTCACAAGTAATATTGACCTTAACTACCAGTGGAATCAATGGGAACTTAGGAGGGAGGCACTGAAAATGGTAAGTTGAATTACCCATATCTTTACCTCTAATATTGTTCTTAGCTTATAAGATTTTCTAAACAGTCAAGTCCTTAGGTGCTCTGTTTTAAACTTTTTTGAACATTTGTTGAAAATCAGTATAATATTTGTGAGAAAAATTGATTGTTTTCCAAAAGTGTATGTTATTTACGTGCTGTTCTTTTGATACATACCTTCTCTCACATATCAAACTTCTTTTGGTCTTGGACTGCCCTCTAACATCTTAATTCTCACCAAATGCACTAGCCTTTTTATACGTCTAGGTTCCTGCTGCTCATTTAGCTTGCATACTACATGTGAAAACCTCCACCACTAGGTGGACAACACACACACACACTCCTTGAGCAGCTGGCTCTCTTTGTATTACATTCTGTGTACCTCACCTTCTTGACTAGCACGTTATTACTTGGACATATTTTTCACTTGCTTTGTTTCCAATTTTATATATTTTTTCTTGATTAATCTTTCAGTTAGTTTGCTTACAGTTTTGAGTTTATTATATATTTTTCTCTCGCATTGTTTTTGTCAATTATGAACTTACAATTTACTGTGTTGAAAATTACATGTAGTGGTTGTTGAAAATAATAGAAAGAAGTATTGTTACGTATCTGCTTGTTTGATCATTTCCGGTAGATATTCTTTCTGAGGAACTTCAGTAATACAAGTCCTTCCTTGATTAAACCAGTTTATTCTTTCTCGATACAACTTTTTTGTAATACACAGAATTTCTACAGT
>NW_013667585.1:81608-98874 GCF_000517525.1 Limulus polyphemus
AACCTTGTCGAAACGTTGTACATTTGCTGTTATGTTAAACTTATATTAAAGTTTTTCTTCATTACCCATTCAAGCCATCTCCAACCATTATTAGTCTCAAAGCGGGTTTCTCATCATCGAACTTAAATAAATCATTTTGAAATTATGTATCTATTCTTTTTAAACTGTAATGCATATATATTTGTATATGTATGTGCGTGCGTGTGTATGCATGTGTTTGTATATGTGTATTTGTATAATCATTTATGTATATATATTTGGGTGTATGTGTGCGTTCACTTATGTACATATATATTTATCACTTTCTGTTGTTTCAGTTGTTTGTATGCATTATTATACACGTATATTTGTTACATTGTCACGTGACCATCAATTTAGAATGTTTTTGTTTATGGATTTACTGTTCAGTTAGTGATACCTGAAGAAGGGCATTACCCAAAACATTGTATCCACAATTATATATATTAAAAATATATATATAATGGCTGAAGACTGTCAGTGTAAATTTCTTGTACCTGATGATGACAAAACCTTGTCGAAACATTGTACATTTGCTGTTATGTTAAACTTATATTAAAGTTTTTCTTCATTACCCATTCAAGCCGTCTCCAGCCATTATTAGTCTCAAAGTGGGTTCCTCGTCATCGAAAATAAATATATATATATATATATATTAACTTCTTAGTGGTTTGACCTATAACATACATTTTTTAAAATTTACTGTATCTACTATGTTTGCTCCTTTTCTGCCTGGAGACACATTTAACCCTAATACTCAAGCCATGGGATTGGCACCATCAGTTGTGGAGGTGCAGGATTTGGTTCAGTGGGAATTAGCATCCTATATTGGGCCTGGTTCGTCATCATCTCCACATGAGGCAGCGTTGGCTGATGAGGAGGGGCATGAAGAGGAGAAATTTGACCAAGTTTTTCCTGCTCCTTTGTTTGCTATGCCTTCTCTTCAGGCAACAATGGAGGAAGTTTGACCTTCAACGCCATTCCTACAGTTGGTTACTTAGGTTTGCGGTATCTTTCAACTTTCTCCTGTGTCTTATGATTCATCCCCTTCCCTATTAAATGAGCTCCCTTTTACAGATTACTTGTTTTTTCCCATTCCCCAGATACAGAGGTTCATGTTCAAAGATTTTTGTCTCAAATTCTTTTGGGTTCTGGTATGCCTTGCCACCCTCATGTTTCTGAGCAACATGCTTTGGCCTTTCATCATTCTCTCAGTTCTTATTTGGATTCTCAATGTTTGAGTTGCCTTTTACCGATATGAGGTTCTAATCCTGAGGTTTGTTTCTTTGTCTCAGGCCCAATTTTTAAGTATTTGTCTCACTGTTACCTATGTTTACATTACCTCTCTTCTATGCACCTGTTATCAGAGGCTTTTTGCTGTTCTCCCAATGATTTTTTGGAGGGAACTCAGTTCTAGTTTGTGGTCGTCTTTGGCTATATTTTTCTCATCTGACCTTTCTCTGCTTACATGGCTTATTTATTATTAGGAACTGTTGGGGAGAAAAGTGCTACTTATTGGAGTTTGCCTCTCCTTTTCTTCCCCTCAGAACTTGCAGGTGGCTCCTTTTTTGTGTGATATCGTTTTTGGGGGTTGCCCTGTTTCTTTGGAATCACAGGTTGATGTGGCCAGGTTACATAATTCTCTCTCTTCCTTGGCAGATCCTTTATCCCAGCTTTCCACCTTCTCTTCTCCTGATCCTTTTGTTGTTTCACACCCTTTGAAGTCCACACCTCCTCCTTTACCTGTGTCTAGTCATTCTCGCTCTTATCCTCATATTGACCACATACATCAGGAGTGGTGGCAGTGGTATTATTGACTGTGAGTTCAGGTCTTTCGTGGAGGTTTGGGGAACTTTTTCTATAAATCAGTGGGTTATCCAGGTTTGAGCAAGGTCTTTCTCTTCACTTCAGGTCTCCTTTCCCTTTCTTCTGCCCCTATTCTGTTCCCTCCTCCAAATGATCCAATTTCTTGCATTTCTCTTTCTCAGGCTGTGTCAGAGCTTCTGCTCAAAACTCAATCGAATCAGTAGTTCCAGTTTCTCCAGGTTTTTATTTTCAACTGTTTGTCGTCCCCAAGAAAACCAAAGATTGGAGACCAGCTATAGATCTGTACCATCTCAATCAGATTCTGGAGCCCCCTTGTTTCAGGAGGAAATCTATTATGAAATCCTTTCTTTCCGTTTGTTGGGTTTTTTCTCTGTGTTTGTGGATGATCAAATTTGACGTAGCAGATGCTTATCTTCGTGTGCCCATCCTCCTGTTTTCTTCTGTTCGTTCATGAGAGACTTGATTTCCAGTTTTGGGCTCTTCCATTCAGGCTTGCCATGGCACCTTATGTTTTTTTTTCAGATTGTCCAAACTTTTGCTCACCATTCTTCAAGCAGCATCTGTAGTACATACTCATTTACTCCTCTAGAAGGCAGCGAAGGTATATTTGTTGATCAAGTTAGAGAAATCACTTCTTTCCCCACTCTTTATTTCATTAATTTGGGTATATTCTTCAATTCCCATTGCAGTTGGGCACAACCATCTTTCCTTCATATTCAGGATATGGAGAGATTGGTAGTCAAGGCTCTGTCCTCTTTTTTCTCTGCCTGCTCGAGAGGTTCTATCTCTTTTGGGGTTGTGGGCTTCTTTAGAAGCACTCATTTCTCTCGGCATGCTCATATGCATTCTTTTCAGTGGGAACTGTAAGATCAATTGAATTACCACTTGGATCCATTAGATTTTCAGGTCATCTTTCCAGTTTCCTTGCGAACAGATCTTACATGGTGATTGAACAGAAAAAATACTATGGTTGATGTACATCTTCCACCTCTTTGTCCAGAGCAGCATCTGTTCATGGATGATTCTCTTGTGGGTAGGGGTGCATATCTAGATTCACAGGAGATCTCTTAAACTTGGTCTTCTGTGGAATCAGGCCTTCATGTCAATCTTTTGGAGCTCTTGGTGGTTCATTGGGCCTTGTCTCATTTCCTTCATCTTCTTGGAAGAGGGTGGTTATAATACATTCTGACAACTTTTCGGTGGTCTCCTACATTAACAGACAGACAAGGAGGCACCAAGTTCAGGCCCTTGTGTTTTTGGACACTGGAACTCCTTTTATGGGCTCAAGAGCACAATATTTACTTATTGGCTTGCTATATCCCTGTGGCTTTGAATCTGGTAGTGGATCGGTTATCCCAACCACACAAAGTCCTTGCTACAGAGTAGTCCTAAGTCCTCAGGTTTTTCATTAGTTGTGTTTTATTCTGGGTACTCCTCACAACGATGCTTTTGCAACTCATCTCAACACCAAACCTCCACCATTTTGGTTTCCAGTTTCTCATTTCCAGGCATTGGGTATCGATGCTTCAGCCAGAATTGGTAGGGTCTTCACATTTATGTCTTCATACCTACACATCTCATCACCAAAGTTCTCTCCTTCATCCAATTCACTCCATGTCAAGTACTCTTCATAACTCCATGCATTTGTAGCCAGAAGCATGGGTCTGACACAGTTTGTTGCTTCTCTTCCTTTGTGTTCCATCTGTTCCTCTACTGTGTCAGTACATTTACCAACTCTGTTGGTCTACTTTTCATCATTGGTCAATTAGACATGGTTTCAGTCCTTCACATCCTACTGTGCTTCATCTTTCCCAATTTTTCTCTAGGCTTTTTGATCAGAATCTTTCATTATTGATGGTTTTGGACTATCAGGCTTCTTTGTTCAACACTTTTTTGTTTTACATGGTTCCACCAGATTTTTTCATTGCCATTTCTTTCCCTCCTCTTCTGGTCATTCTGACTTCTTCGACCTTGTCTCATATTTGTCTCCTCTCCCTGATTGGGATCTTAATGTTATCCTTTATGCCTTATCACTTCCTCCATTTCCACCCTCATCCTTCTGTTCCCTTTATCTTCTTTCTCTTAAGACCAATTTCCTTCTCCTGTTGGTATTTGTCTCCTCTCCCTGATTGGGATCTTAATGTTATCCTTTATGCCTTATCACTTCCTCCGTTTCCACCCTCATCCTTCTGTTCCCTTTATCTTCTTTCTCTTAAGACCAATTTCCTTCTCCTGTTGGTATTGGGCCTACGTAGATCTGACGTTTTTGCCATTGATGTTTCCCATACTCTTTATCACTATCTTTCTCCCTTTCATCTCGCATCTTTATTCCCAATCAGATGCTGATCGCCTTCTGTGTCCTGTATGAGCAGAGCATTGCTATATTGCTCATACTTCTCCTTTTTGTGGTTTCCATTCTCGTTTGTTTCTTTCCTGCAGTTCTGTTGTTTCCTGCGATCTTTCTCTCATTACAATTATGGGTTGGGTTTGCCAGCTTATTCAGTTGGCTTACGCTTCCCTTTCCAATGAAAGGTATTATCTTTATCATGTCTCCTCTCAGCAAATTTGCCATGTCACCTTGATTGAATAAATTGTGAACATCCTGCTTTTCAAAATTGGGTTTTGCAGTCACCCATTGCATATTCTCTGGTGTGTTGTTCCTCCAGACTCTCCACCACATTTTTTACCCTCCCTTCCTCAAATGGTGTAAGAGAGTTCTTACCATTTTCTAGTTCCTAGTCATTGCAGTGGTGGACCATGGATGCTTTTCTCGAGAGTGTGATGTACATATATTACAATTTCTCTTGAGAAAGTGATGAAACTGGAAATCTTCTCTCTCTCCTGGGTTGTGGTTCCACATGGTCAGATGTGGGAGGGAGCCAGATCAACTGATGCTGGATTCTCCTCATAATACTGAGTTCAGGGTGATAGATCTCGTTCCTATGGTGTAGACCAGTTCACACACCCCATGTCAGTAATTCTGGCTGCAGGATGTCTTGTCCATGCTTCATTTGATTGGGTTCATGGGACTTTGTCCACTTCATAATGCTGATTGTAGGACATGTTATACCCTGTTACTATGGTTGAGCAGACATTCCATATTCTCCTCATAATTTCAAGAATGTGGTTGAGTAGTCTTTGTCCTGTGCCTGCTCATAATACCAGCTACGGGATGCATCCCTGTTTTTACGGTTGAGTATCGAACACCTCCCCATAATTTGAGTTCAGATTGGTATATTTCTTGACTCCCACAGTTGATGTGGAAGTTTGTCCCATTCTTGCTTTTTGCTTCCTTTCAACATTGAAATTCCGGTTGCTTGCAATATGACACTCTTGTTTACTTACGACTGGGGTTTGTGAATATATTTTGCTCATGGTCCGCTTGCCATAGCCACATTACCATATTTTTCCTCTGTTGATTCTTTAGCACTGTCCTTCACCTCATAATACCAAAGATGGGATGTGGAACCTTGTCTGCATGGTTGGAGTAAATCTTTTCTACCATTTATTCCAAGGCTTTTCCATTATTGGTCAGGTCCTCGAGGCCACCTGTTTCACAACAGTTCACTTCTTCACTGGCGAAGGGCATACCTGTTTCAGAAGTGGCACAGTTTCCCTCTAGTGTGCTTTCAATCAGTTGCTATGCACACTTTTTAGATTCTTTCCCTAGGGATTCTATTATTCTTTCTGTTACACCAGTCCTTCCACCTACTCAGTGTGGGATTCTAGCTTTAAATGTGAGAAGAGGTATGTATCGTATCGGAAGTTGTCATTTTTCTACACTGAAAATAAATTTCCGATCGATACTTATCTCTTTTCACATACTTCTCACCCTTCCTCTCCATTTTTGGTGTTTATCTTATTTTATGGTGTGCCTAATCTCGAAAGTGAGATACACAGAAAATGTATTACAGAGGAAGCCAGCTGCTCAGGAAGTGTGTGTCATGCTCCTATTGGTGGATGATTGTCACATGTGCTATGCATGCTAAATGACCAGCAAGAACTGAGGGGTATAAAAAAAGGCTAGTGCATTAGGCGAGAATTAAGATTTTTAATGTGTTAGTGGGCAGTCCGAGACCGAGAGAAGTTTTTTAGGTGAGAGGAGGTATCTATCAAGAAATCTGTCCCTTAGCACAGTTATTTATTACAACACATGGCAGTGGGCATCCCTGGGCAATATTACCGTATAGTGGACAAAGAAACATCAGCCCTCGGGAGATTATGGTGGCATTGGAGTACTACACTATCTCTTGTGAACGGAGCAAGTGCTGGCTTATATAAAAAAGAAATATTATTAAACCTTTCAAATATGCATCTATAAATATAAATAACACATAATTAAGTAAAATATAAAATTAAAACCTAAATACAATGTAACTGTCTATCTAACTAATGTATTTCTGAGTGAGATATAATGCTAAAGTGGTAGGGACAAAGCAGCAACAATGCTAAGAGCAGTTTCACTAGTTCTCTATATAATTCTTCTAGCCAATTTTAAAATAACAGTTAAGAGAATGTACTTCAGAAAGCACTCTGTCCATTGGTTATAAACATCTAGCTCAACTAAGTATAATTGGCTGAGAAATTGCCACTCAGTGATAGAAAGTGGGCTTGGCATCTGTCAAGAGTTCAAAGAAATTTATTTCTCCTTTCTCCAAACATGCCCTATGGAACTTGAAAAAAGAATGTGTAAACAGAACAATTAACCTAGATTCTCTGGACATATAGAAGGTTAGTGTGAGCCAAGAACTGTTCAAACTACAAAGATACAAATTTAACATTTTGTGAACTTGCAGATCAACAGAGAATAAAACAATACTTAAGGAAATTTTCTTTAAGATTTATTTTTAAATAACGAATTTAAAACTTAGATAATATAAAACTTTGTACTATAATGTAAATTTTAATGCTGATATCATTGACAAACATTTATCATAAAAATAGCTTAATTAAACTTTAAATGTAACTAAGTAAAAGCTTGTGACATGCACAGAAAAAGGTCACCCTAAGAAAAGAGTTAATAGTAGTCATTATTTTTTGAGCATGTTACAGATGGTATTTCAGTCTACTCACCATATTTTCTAAAAAACTCAATTTTTTCTAGGTTTTTAAACATTTTACTTGAGAGAGATTTTACATTAACTTGAACTTCAAAATTAAACTGTACATAAGAAGCTTAATGTAGTTTAAAAAGCATTCAATCCATCTGTAATCTAATTTGCTATATTGTTGTATGCACTTATGAAATATAGTCTGCCAGTGATATAATAACTATGAGGAATACAAACTGTATATAGTAAGACAGTTTACACCCCCCTGGTGTATTATTCTGAAGGGTTATAACACTAAAAATTTGGTTTTGATACCTGTTGTGGACACATCACCAACATCTCATTGTGCAGCTTTGTGCTTAACAACAAAGAAAGAAAAAATAGTTTTGAAGTTATAGTCACGAGGAGTTTATGTTCCAATAGTTATTATATTGTAAAGCATTGTTGTTGAAAAGCTCTATATATGCACAATAATGTGTGTGAAACTCCATGTGGAGAGAATAATGTAACAATAAAATCTTTTAATTGTGGTTTAAATGACTATTCTAGAGTACTAAAGAAACATCAAGTGTGGTTGAAGAAGGAATGTTTTATATCTAAGATCTAATTATTTTATGGCAAATGTTATAAGTAATATGTACGCCAATTAGAATTTTAAATTTAGAACTTATGTATTACAAGCTTCTGCACTCATCATTTATATTCACTGTTTTCCTTTGAATTGCAAAGATAAAATAAAAAGAATCATGCACTTTAAAACAGTTTCTTTCCTTCTTCCATATTTTTATTATTCATCTAATTTTTTAGCATATCAGTGTAACTGAAGTTAAGTTCTTGTGCTTTATACAATACCACATCAAATTGTGGTTTGTTAGTTGCCTAATTTTGGGCCAACGTGATTGTAATTTTTTGTTTTAAACTATCTATATTTTGTGTTTTCTTTGCTTATAACTGTGGAATCACTGGAATGCTAGTCCAAAGCCTGGCATGTATCCTAAGGAGACCTCTAGAAATTGACATAGTGAGGGTCAGTATTCAGATCTGATCTCCTATGTCTTCCCCATGCATTAAGTGGGTAAATTAAATCCAAGTGAAAAATAAGTAATGTAAAAAGCAAGATTTAACCTGTTTATTCATGATTAGTGTCAAGTTAACTAGTTACAACTATTAATGTGGAAATATTCTGGCAAGTATCAGTGGAATTTTCTTATTATTCAGAAGTTTAGGAACAGCAGGAAAAATTAGAATATTTAGTACAGCTGTACCAAATAATTTTACCTCATTTTCAAATATAGGCTGACATGAAGAAAAAATACACTCATTCAACCCAAACTGACCTAAGTCATTTTCGAAGAGAGAATTTCTCACAGGTGTACCTTCCTAAGTAAGTGAAAGTATTTTTTATATATTATTTTCCAAAATTAAAAGTTAGAACATAATAATGTTTTGTAGGAATTAAACATTCACAGTTTGTTAGGTATAATGAGTGGGTTTTATTTATGAACTTGGGACTGGTATGTACTTTTAAGGAAGATAGTAATGAAAATGTACAATTTGTTTGTAGAGTTTGCAGGTTTGAGGCTATCATAATTAACATAGAGGCAATAGATACAGAGAAGTGTAAACTGTGGGAAATGGCAGAAGGATCCATCAGCCAACAATGACTTTTAGGAAGTTAGAAACATTACTATTAGGGCTAAAAGTAGTGGATTTAATTGAGCATGTTCTGTTGAGCCAAAAAAACAGAGAAAGATATTATTGATAAACTTAAGGAAGTTATAGTTATTGGGATTCTTTGACAAGGCATGTGGATGGGATAGTCAATGGGGGTAAATAGGAAGAAAAGAAAACAAACAAACACAAACAATTTTTTGCTGACATAAATAATATTCTTATTTTTTTCACTCTGTTAGCATAAAACAGATATGTAGGTGCTCCTTCATTTATGAAATTCCTTTAAGTTATATTTTAAATGTTATTTCTGAAGCACACTTGCTTCCTCTCACACATTAGTTTTATCCCAATGAAAGTTTCTCTTCTCTGCCCATTTAAGCATTGGTATGAATCTTACCTCTCTAGCTCCAGCCTTTATACCCCACTGTATTGCCAATAGCCATTTAAATCTTGTGATTTTCTCTACCTGCGTCAATGCACCACCTATACCAGATCCGTATATAAGCTCCCCATTATTACTTCCTATTCACTTTTCTCGACAGCAGAACTTTTTGATGATGGTTTTATGTGCTTGTTGTGGGTTTCTCTTACGTGTTCTATAACTTTAGTTATACCTGTGCTTTGGATGATTTTTTTTTACCTGTCTTACTGGGTTTTGAGTTTATTGTTTCTTTTCAGCAAAAAAAATAATTCTGAAAATGTTTCAGATATGAATTCTCACATTCATGTCTCTGATGTGGAGTCTCCTAGTGCTCCTAATCTTCCACCTTTGGAGCCTAGCAGTGCCCAGGCATTAGGGGAGGCCCCATTTCCATGGAGGACATCCAATCCATCATATGCAGAGAGCCTCATGAAGCCTCATGTTTCTTTTCCTGTTGGCTCACAGTCTGAGTTTGCGGGGGATCAGGGGCAAACTGGTGAGAACTTGTACTCTATTTTTCCAGCTTCTTCCTTTGCTCAGACAGCTAATCATGACCTCGGATGGACATCACACCTCCTACACTGTTTTTGCACCTAGTAAATGAAGTTTATAATGTCTTGAGCATTTCTTAAGTGTTTTATGACTCTTCTCCCTTTTTGTTGGGGAAAAGTCCTTTGGCTGATAACCTAGTTTTTCCACCTTTGCCAGATATTGTTTAGAGATTTGCTGAACAATTGAGAGAGAGTGCTTGCCATGCCTTGTACTCCCCATTTATCGGATCAGCATGCCTTAGCTTTCCATCGCTTGGAGGACCCATAATTAGATTTTCAGAGGTTAGATTCTCTTTTCCCTATTTAGGGTTCTAGGCTTGATGCCACTATTTGTCATAATCTTACAAAGTTTTCCTGGATTCGTCTGTCCATTACAACAGCTATGCATTTTTTATCTTCTTTGCAACTGTTGTCTGAGTTCAATTACAGGTCTCCTGCTCAGTTTAAGAGGATCTTAATCATTTATTGACTTCTACTTTGGTATGGTTATCAGCTTTTGCTCTCTTCTTGGTCTCTTGGTTAGTTTGTTGCTGGGATCTTCTAGAAAGAGATGCCTTGCTTGAGGATGTTCAACTTCCTTCTTCAGATCTTAAAGATCTCAGAGAAGCTCCTTTTCTCAGACATTCAATTTTTGTAGGTATTCCAGATTCCATGGAATCTCAAGTGGATGTGGCCCATTTCCACTCTTCTGTTTCAACAATGTCCTCTCACTTTTCCTGGTCTTCTAAAGGACAGTTTCTTGTAATTCCCATTTAGGTTTCCAGACCTCTGGCATCAGCTCCATGTTCTATTGGAAGACAAAGGAGATTCTGCCCTCATCAGTTGGCATCCTCTGTTCATGTGGAGCACCAACAATGGCATCAGTGACTACCTTATGGGATCTGGTCCTGTGGGGGCTTGACTCAAATGGTTTGTGTCTGTATGGGAGACCTTCACCAATGATCAATGGGTCATTTAGGTTCTTATGAGTGCAATGGTCCTTCATTTCATGTCTCCTCAATTGTCTATCATACTGATTGTCTTTCCCCTTCCCAAGGATTGTATTACATCCAGTTGTCAAGCACGATCCAGGATCTTCTGCACAAAGAGGCTGTAGAGTGCATCGACTCTTCTCTCGGGGTTTTTATTCCCATTTGTTTGTAATACCATAAAAGACAAGTGATTGGTGACCTATCATGGAGTCTTCAAATCATTATCTCCATTTTGTGCACAAGAGAAAGGTTTTTCAGTTTTGCACTCAACCTTTCGGCCTAGCATCTACCCCATACGTCTTTTGCCAGATATTCTGACCCTTTACACATCATCTTCACTCATTGGGCATTCATACTCACCATTATATGAACAACTGGCTTCTTCTCGCCTCTTGGCAGAGCTTCACACTCAAGATCTTTTATCTAAAGCTGTTAGAGCTGAGTTTATCATCAAAATGGAGAAGTCTATTCTTACTCCCACACAGTACCTTGTTCATTTAAGGATATCTTTCAATTCACATCTCAATCGGGCCAAATCTTTTCCTCTACACGTTCATGCCATGGAATGGGCTTTTCTTCTAATACAGTTGTCTCCTTCTCCACCAGCATGTGTGGTTCTATTTTTTATGGGGATGTGGACATCCTTGGAATTGCTCATTCCTTTGGGTTGGGCCCACATGTGTTCTCTTCAGGGATCGTTATGGGACCAATGAAACATTTGCATAGATGTACTGGATTGCCCGGTGACCCTATCAGCTTCCAGCCTGCTTAATCTTGGCTAGATGTTGAACAGGGACAACATGACAGTAACAGTTCCTCTCCCACCTCCATGTCCAGAGATACATTTTTTCATAGATGCTTCTCACCAGGAATGGGGAGCTTGTGTAGGGGATATGGAATTCAAGGGCCTTTGGACAGAAGAGGAATCTTCTCTCCACATCAATTTTTAGAGCTTCTTGCAGTTCAGTGAGATATGTCTTGGGCTCTTAAATTGGTGTGAGGAGAGGTGGTAATGCTTCACTTGGACAATTCTACTGTGGTCTACTACATTTCCAAGCAAGGGGGCACTCACTCCAGGTCTCTTTGTTTTTATACATTAGATCTTCTCAACCATCTGCCTTAAGAGAAATTTCCCAGTGATAAAACGTTGTGTTGATAAAGGTCATCCCATCTTTGTATCATAAGCTGATGAAAATACAAATATTAACAACTGGTCAGTCTAGGGACAGTAAATGAGTAAAATTTTCTTTTTGTTAATCAAACTTTGACATACTATGTCTCTTACAATTTATGATTGTAATGTATATGTTAACAATGTTAATTGTCAAGAGTTACTTAATTATTAAATGTGAAAGTTTACTTTAAATGTACCATTGTTTACTTTGTGTAAAGGTATTGTTTAAGAGACTTCACAATGCAGAGACGGGCAGTGTTTTTTTAAATTTAGATGTTTGTATTGTTTTTCTTTAGTTAAGAGTTTTTTTTTCACTTTATGTGAATAACACTGGCTTAATCACTAGAACTTTCTTATAAGTGAAGGAAATGATTTGAATGATATAAAACTTGTGTTAGACTAGAAGTTGTTTATTGGTTTTATGAGTTTGTTAATCAATTTTTTAATTACTTCAGTTTTGTGAATACTGAATTTGTTTCAAATAAGTATTAAAGGTATGAGAAAGTGCTGTACATATAGGAAAAAATTAGCATTTCAGATTGTCTGCTAGTGGCTACTGTAGTACTGTGAACTTAGGCCTATCAGTGAACATTAGGCTAACATACTATTTTTAGTGGAAGAAATAAAACACTCATTATCATGAAGTGTAGTGGACTTTGCATTCTCCTTTTTTACCAAATAATCCAAATGAACTCACCCAACAAAAGAAACCATGACATCTATATATATATATATATTCACACACACACACGGACACACATGCGTATAGATATAAACACAAAGAAACTAGATAATATCTTAGTAATTTGATAGGCGGACTTACCTTCTTCCTCTACCCTTGAAGAAGAAAGATTCACCTGTCAAAAGTTTTAGGTTTCACAAAATGTCATTAAGTTTGATTTACCAAACTTTTTCAATTCTGTATGTCTTTTTATCATCAATCATATATATTATACATACACACACACACATATATGAAAGAATTTAACTCCAGATTATTTTTAAAGAAAGAATGGAAAATAACATACAGGACACACAAAACTTGTTTTTTGCTTCAGCTACTGTCATGGATTCTTTGATACTAGTATATGCAAACATTTATATAATATTCCCCTAATAATGGTTAGTGATAATTAAAGTGCATCACACAAATGAAGAGTTTTTAAAATAATGTTAATTGCTAGCAGTTTATCAGTTTTTGTTTTTCATTATGTTGCATGAAAATAGATTAAACAGTAACTATAAGCAGTGACTCTATGACTTTTCTAAAAGAAATGTTTTCATTGAAGTACAGTCTCAGACAATGGAATATCAGGAGAGGCTTTAACAACAATAACATATATATAATTACTATCTTGTTATGAATACAAATATATTCAAACATTTGATGTTTCCATAATAACTATTTAGTGAAATAGCCAAATAATTTTTATATTTCTAATTGCAGAAATTTGTCTCTTCAGAGTGAGTGTTGATTGGCCAGTTTGGCTCTAATGCCAACATTATGCAAAACCAAATTTATTTATTTAGTAATGCAAATAAATACAGCTTTACCTATACTCTCCAAGTATTTTAGGTAAAATATAGAAACTTACAAATAGTTGATACTTTCAACTTGAAATGTTAGAAAATCTAGATCAAAGTTTTACTGGAATGTTAACTGACATAGAGAAAAACTAATATTTGAGAAATATGGTAAATTTCACATAATTCATGGCTAAATGTGAGAATGAATAAGAGTAATTAAAACCATATGCACATTATATTTTTGGAGCTTAATTTATAGTAGTGAGTACTGATCTCTTGACCTTTTCTTTTCTTCCTAGAAAAAATTGGAGTCAGACAAAACAAGATAGAGGAATATCCATACCCAAAATTTATAACCACCTGAGTAGAGTAAGAGGTGATTCATCAGGAACATGTCTAAAAGTTGTTAATATAACATTGGATCTGTGAAACATCCCAGAAAGTATGAATTATCTGCATGTTAGTGACTGTTTCATATCTAATAAATTCCATTTGTTAAGCCATTAATTTATGTGATACAGTTAATTGATAGTGTTTGTCTGGTAGAGCATTTGCCCATTAATGCAGTAAAATTTAGTGTATAAACTGTTGCACAAATATTTACAGTAAATTAGCTGTAGAACTGTTAAAATTTTATTTAAATTGAAAGAATATACTTTAATATATAGGTTTTTGTTTTAATTGACTACATGTCAGAACAAGGATCTTTAGTTTTGAACACAGTGGGCAAGCTTTAAACAAGTAAAATTTTAAGACTTAAGTAAAAACCCCAAAGGAAATAAAGCTTATTAGTTTGTTCATTTTTCATCACATTCAGTAGATGTTCTCAGATTTTTACCTATAATTAGTTCTGATCAATAGCAGATATTTTAAATTAATTTTTAGGAAAGATAATCTAATGATGATATAAGTTGAACTCTATAAGAACATGGACTTCAAGAATTTTTCTTATTTCACAGTAGATTACTGAATGGAATAAACTTATCTATGAGGTGCCTCAACACTCTTTTGTGTGTCTACATTCACAAACATGGAACTAAATAATATATTTTATTTAGTTTTAGCATTTTAAGACATTCAATATTTATAAAAGAACATAATGATATAATAACCAGTCAAATTATAGCCTACATTTAGAAGTTTTACATTTCAAAAATGCATAAACAAAACTAATTATTTGGCACTTCCAGATTACTCTATGTATTTTATTATTACATGTGACTTAGAAAGCTACTCACATTGGCCAGTAAGAAACGAGTCACTGACACACAAAAAGCTAGTGTCTGGATGAACCATGCAGTACAATGTATTCATGTAGATTTTGATAGTAGTTAGTATTTTGTACAATATGTAAACATCCATTAACTTAATACTTAAAAAAATATCAACTTATTTACCTATAGGAAAACATGGCTTCAACCTGTAGTGTCATTATTTGTTAACATAGTGCAATATTGACAAGTCAACACAAGCTAGAAATGTAAAATAGTGCAATATTAATAAGTAAACATAAGCTAGAAATGTAAAATAGTGCAATATTGACAAAAAAACACGTTAGAAATGTAAAATAGTGCAATATTGACAAAAAAACACAAGTTAGAAATGTAAAATAGTGCAATATTGACAAAACAACACAAGTTACAAATGTAAAATAGTGCAATATTGACAAGTCAACACAAGTTAGAAATGTAAAATAGTGCAATATTGACAAGTGAACACAAGTTACAAATGTAAAATAGTGCAATATTGACAAAACAACACAAGTTAGAAATGTAAAATAGTGCAATATTGACAAGTCAACACAAGTTAGAAATGTAAAATAGTGCAATATTGACAAGTGAACACAAGTTAGAAATGTAATTCAGTATAAGGAAACATTGAATTATCTTAGTTGTCAATACTTGTTAAAATGATGCAATATTGACAAGTTAATATAAGTTAGAAATGTGGTTTAAAATTTTATTATTTAAGCTTTCTATTGATTTGACAGATAATTTTATTAACAGAAAAAACGTTGCGTGTTCTTTAATAAAGTGAATTTCCTTATTCATCCACTTGACTAATGGAAGCTAGTTACACAGTTAAAAACAGTATGATTTGTTTCGTGCTGGGTGGCAAAAGTTTTGCTTGTATGTGTAACTTGCATTCTAGTAGTACTTGGAATTTTATCTTTACACTGTACTTTTAACATTAGATTTCTTGTTTGTCCTCTATATATGCATAACAGTCACATGTTTTTATTATTGCTTTCATATGCATATATAGGAATTGTTCCTTGTAGTTCTACAACAGTTGTATTACCATGTAAAATTAGCTAACTTTATTCCAGTGGTACTATCTGAGCAACTATCAGTTGAACGAAAGTGTGATTGATCATTGTGGCATACTGTTTCTACATTTTCCAGCATGTTAGACATGATCATGTGCAGAGCAAGATATTTAAATATCACTGCAATAGTATATGTGGTAATTTATTTATACTAGTATATATATATATATATATATATATATGTGTGTGTGTATGTATATTCTTTGGCTCAAATTTGAACCTGAGACCCGTCATATGTCAGGTGAGTGCTCTACCAACTCAACAAAAGTATTAACCCACTAGTGTTTACTAGTAAGCCACTTTTTAACAACTTCAACTACTACACTCTTATTTTTTTTCTCATAAAATAGGCCCATCCTACACCGGATGTCAATGGGTTAATTTTACCTTTACAGTATATACATTTTCTCACCTCAGATTTGAACCTGAAACCTTCACACACCAGGTGAGTGCTCTACTAACTGAGCTACAGGGTTAACCTACTGGCAGCTGCTTAGTAAGGCACTTTTTAAAAACTAACTCAAACTACCAAATTCTTCCATCATCACAAGTGAAGCCCTGTTGGATGGTGAAATGGCCTATGTAGTTGAGCATCAATGGAATTATTAATTTTTCAGTGTATTTACGTTTCCTCACCTTGTATTTGAACCAAAGACCTGTCATTCTAGACAAATTCCCTTCCAACTGAGCTAAGTGGTTAACCTCCTTGGGTTTGCTAGTAAGTCACTTTTTTAACAACTCAAACTGCTATATATAATACATGTATATAACAGTTATTGAAGTTTGAAAAGTAAAACTGAATACTGAAATTTCAGTAACAAATTAGGAAATTTGATGCTGTATTAAAAAATTATTTCTACAAATTGTTGAATATTATATAGTCCACATGTTGTAAATTGAATATTTGTTGTTCTATTTCATGGAAAAGAAATAGATTCAGGCTTTAAAGCATGAAATTTAATAGCATTGGTTATATTGTTCACCATTGTGTGCTTGTTACCAGAAATGAATATTACCTCTAGTTAAGAATGTGTTTTCACATAAGATTAACTGAGTTGTAAATTGCATAACTCTAATGAAAGTGCATGTTAAACTGAGAATTGTTTTATAAGATTGTAGCTCAGTGTTAAACATCTTTAAAGTTACATAGATGTACCTCTTCTGTCAAACTCGCATATGTATTTGTTATTTTTATTTATATCACTGAATTTGTGATTTAACCAGACCAAAACCCCTAAAATATGGTGCTAAGTTTCCACATCATCAGCTTTAGTACTACTCATTTTTACTTTTGATTGTTGCATCATTAAAAACTTAAAAAGTCAAAAAACTGGCACAAAATCTTAACCTGATTTTGAAACAACTTCCAAGTTTGTTATCAAAGTTTGCCTACTGTGATGAGGATTGATTGCTATCTTAGGGTATATGTGGCCAGAAATTCAACTTTCAAACTAGTTGGCAAAGTTGACCTATGTTGATGAAGGTTGATTGTTGTTTTATACATGGCTAGAAATTCAACTTCCAAACTAGTTGTCAAAGTTGACCTATGTTGATGAAGGTTGATTGTTATTGAATACATGGCTAGAAATTCAACTTCCAAACTAGTTGTCAAAGTTGACCTATGTTGATTGTTGTTGTATACGTAGCTAGAAATTTAAACTTCCAAACTAGTTGTCAAAGTTGACCTATGTTGATGAAGGTTGATTGTTGTTGTATACATGGC
>NW_013667585.1:99087-107894 GCF_000517525.1 Limulus polyphemus
GAGAAATTCAACTTCCAAACTAGTTGTCAAAGTTGACCTATGTTGATGAAGGTTGATTGTTGTTGTATACATGGCTAGAAATACAACTTCCAAACTGGTTGTCAGAGTTGACCTATATTGATTGTTGTTGTATACGTAGCGAGAAATTCAACTTCCAAACTAGTTGTCAAAGTTGACCTATGTTGATGAAGGTTGATTGTTGTTGTATACATGGCTAGAAATACAACTTCCAAACTGGTTGTCAGAGTTGATCTATGTTGATTGTTATTGAATACATGGCTAGAAATTCAACTTCCAAACTGGTTGTCAGAGTTGACCTATGTTGATGAAGGTTGATTGTTGTTTTATACATGGCTAGAAATTCAACTTCCAAACTAGTTGTCAAAGTTGACCTATATTGATGAAAGTTTTGGAGTATATGTGGCCAGAAATATAAATATCTCAGCACAAACAACAACTAGAAGTATTTGAATAAGAGTGGTAAGAGACAAGTATACAAGGTGGCCTTGAAAAGATTTTCAGAAAAGGGAACAATGGATGAGTTGCAACATTAACACCATCTTCACAATGTTTTGTTTTAAGAGGAGCAGTAGAAGAAGAAGAAGCTTTTTACTCTTGTATGTAAAGATTTGTTAAAAGTTATTGTCAGTTTATTGTGATGTAATTTCACACAAACCACTGATCTTCTTTCTTTTTGCTTCTAATTTTCATTGTATTCTTCTTGTTGTAAACTCTCTTTGCCCTCTTTTCCATGATAACTTTAAATGGATATCATTCATATTCACATCCACATTGACTACATTTATTGTACATGAAACAACTTTTGGATTTTCATTTGCAATTAATAGAAGGCACACAGTCATCTTCTGATGCAGCCTAAACGTTCTACTTCCATTTTATACACTGTAAAATGGTAATAGCAAAGAAAAATTCTAAAGTTTGGGCCTTTAAGTCACAAATTTAGGGTTAAAAGCACATTTATATTATTTCACTTAATTGTTTGTTCTCATTGAACTTATATAAAAAATTCTCCCTACAGTATGTTTTTTTTATAAAATGTTTGACATTCTTAAGTTTCAATAAACAACAAGTTGTACTTCTTTATATAGTTTAACAGTTTTCTTTTATTTAACTATATGTTACAGATAGATGTATATCACACTTTGTGAACTGTTTCTTTACTTTTGAGATGAGAAACTGTCCAGCCAATAGTTATAAGTAAAATTTGAATTTCTATCTATTCTTTTTTTTTTTTTTACAATTTTCAACAGAGAAAAGATTAACTTATTAATGAAGTTAAGAATTTAAAGACTGTGTTAGAGGGAAAGTTAAAAACTTAAAAGAAAACTATAAAATAAAAGTAGTTTCAGATAATATTAAGAAGTATTGCTTCTCAACATTTGTGTTATAACTATGAAAAAGTAAAAAAAAAAAGCAAGCATCTTTCAATCTAAATACAAGTGGACAAAACTTTAGGTTATATGCTATTAATGAATAAAGTTTATTATCACTGTCATGGTTAGTAGCTTATATCATTAACTAAGTCTGATGATTAATTATTTATTATTATTCAATCCTGGATCTCCTTGTTAGAAAGGCAGATGTGTTATCCACTCTGTTGGAATGTAAATCGAGTAATTTGGATGGTTCCAAGACAGGTATTTAGGTGTGGTATATGAATATGTTGTGTAATATTATAATATTTATTCTGAATTTATTTGTGAATATTTGCAGGCTTCACTTAAGACATGGTCAGACAACCATTAAGTTGACCTTGTTTCAAGTTACTTTTGTTTCTTTGTTATTCTCAAAGTTAGTTGTATCCTGTTATTGCCCATGAAGAACATTCATTAAATCAATTTTGTGTTAAGGGTTTCAACAGCAATGTTCTTCAACAGCTGTTCAGGTGAAACTGAGAAGTTATAGCTTCATGCACTTGTAATGAGAATAACTTGTCATGTGGTAGCTCCTGTCAGGCTTTATAAATACTAGGTCTTTCAAATATAAAGTAGAAGAGTACAAGCCATGTTTAGGTAAAGTAAAGGTACAAAGCTTGGAAGGCTGATAAAGAAGGCTTGTATATGACAGTTTAACTGAGCCTTTCAAATATGTTCAGAGAATTTCTGTGCTGGTAAAAGTACACACATGCTGTTGTTTATGTTGAGTGTTGTAATAAAGATGTTTGTTGCTTTTTGTCCAGTGTCTTTAATTCATTTGATAGACTTATCAGGTAAAGCTCAAACTATCTTAATATTACTTGAATACAACACAGGTTTCGCTAACTTCCACCTTACGTTGGTTGAGTATGTTATCAGCTAGTTGGAAGTAAAAGGCTTCTTTTTCTCATGTGTGGTTCATTTTTATTGCATGATCTTGTTCCCTACTTGATGGCAGGTCAGTGTAACAGAGTCTTGTTCGTTGTGTTCCTGAATTTTGACTTGTTAAGAGTCCACATTCATAAGGTATGTTATCTGTGAACTCCTTTGGGTCTTTAGGTGGTTTGGTGTGTACTAACTGTGATCATACTGTGTTTTGGTTTGTGAATACAGTTGACTCTGCTGTTTGCATATCAGAATGTGGCTATGTCTCTTTTTGCATATTCTTGATGTTTATCTTTATTTTGTTCCCTATCAAGTGTTCAGAGAATCTATAGTCAAGATTTGTAGTAGTGTGCTTTTCTCCATTCTTCTTATTGTATTCTGTATTATAAATGTTGTTCATTCTGGGAATTAGGCAGTCTTTAACATTATATATAAGTTAAAGATTTTTTTTTATCACAGGTGAAACTGAAAAGAGAATATGTGATTTAGGGGCCTAATGCACTATTTGATTGGCTCTACCCTCTGCTATGGACTGCAGTTTTGCCAATTCAAGGCTTAACAGCATACATGTACAATCATTAAACAGTTGGTCTGCTGTGTAATATCAAATAATGAATTCAATGAAATGTCATAACATTATTCACATACCTAAATTAATATAAGTTACTATATGGTGAAGTAAAATACACTCAAAAACCCACAGATAGTCTTTAACATAACATAATGTTTTGGGACAACAAGGGACCTATTGGTCCATATCAGCTGTTCCATCCTCTTAGCTGAAGATGATTCCTACCCTGTGTTCCCTATTTCTACTATTCTCTTTTTTAAGTATGAAAAAAAAGATGATGCATTAACACTCTCAATTCCCTTTACAATCTTGATTAAACACCTCAATCAGATCCCCCTCTAACTCTTCTTTTTTCAATTGAAAACAGTTAGAGAGATTTCAACCTCTCTATCCCAGGCACCATTCTAGTAACCCTCTTCTGAATTCTTCCCAACAATTCAATGTGCTAAGGTAAAGAATCCAAGACTGAACACAATACTCCAAATGTGGCCTAACCAGTGACTTACAATAAAATTATAACCTCTTTAGACTTGTATTCAATATTTCTGTAGATACAATCTAAAGTCCTATTTGCCATACTACTAGCAACAACTCACTGCTTGGATGGCTTTAGAGACTGATCAACCATCATCTATTTTTTCCATAACACTGTTATGGTTATTCCCATACAAATTATACTTATAATTCAAATTATGACAACCCACATGCATTATCTTGCACTTATAATTATAACCCATTTGCCCAACTCACTCATTTGTTTTTTGTAACTAAAGAGCACCCTCTTCACAGCTAGCAACACTCAATATCCTAATATCATATACAGATATAAGTAATTTATTGACCATTCCTTCATCTATGTCCCACTTGTGACATTAATCCAATTTGACTGAACTCCATTTATAACAACCCTCTGCATTCTTCCATCTAGCCACTCTTCTATTCAATTTGCTAACTTATCCTTCACGCCAATAGATAATTATTTTACAAGCCTTTTAAGTGGCACCTTTGTAAAAGGCTTTCTGAAAATCCAGATACATAAGCAGTAACCTTTTCAAAAAATGCCAAAAGATTTGTAAGGCAAGATTTTCCCTTAGTGAAACCATATCATTTTAAAGTTTCTCACTAATTTCATCAGTATCATCTGGTGGTCTGTAACAAATTCCCACTAAAAGCCTTTTCCCTTTATATCTACTAATAGACACCCAAGTGGATTCAATCTCCTTGCTATTATCTTTGATATCCTAAACTCCAACAGGATTTAACTCACATTTTGCACATAAGCCACTCCTTCCTCTCAATTTACTACTCTATCCTATTAAATAACTTATAATCCTGTATTTTAAAATTTCTGTCATCAAATTCATTTACATTTAAATATGTTCCAGTTATACCCATTATATCAAAACCCTCTCTTATTACCAGTGCTCTAAAGTCATCTATTTTATTTCTTATACTTCTAGCATTACAATAGTAACAATTAAGTCTACCCTTATAACTACTTCTATACTCATTTCCTATACTAAACTTTTCTCTACATCTTTTTCTTTTTGCATTTAGTTTTATCCTGGGCCTCACCACTATTTAGTCCCACTTTAAATCTTCCCTTACAACTGAGTTAATAGCCTTTGCAAACAAGCCAGTCCATACCCTATTTAAATGTAAACAATTCATTCCAAAAAAGCTCCCGTCTTCCACTGAACTGATCCCACAAGTTCAACCAGCCAATCTGCTCATCCTTATATATTAACCTAAGACTAGCATTTAGCCCTAGTGACCAATTTATAACATCATCCTCACATTTATTTTTAGGCAGTGTCCCTTACAAAATTAAGTTATGGCCTTCTTCTTCAAATGCCTTTATCAACTCCTCTGACCTACCTTTCTCTACATCGTTAGCCTTTATGTGCACAACAAAACTGCATGTCTGCTAGCCCCCTTTATAATATCTCCTGGTCTGTCAGTTATATCTTCCATCTGTGCCCCTGGGTAGCATAATCTAATTCGTTTCTCCACGGACTATCCTATCCACATACCTTGTCAAGGAATCACCTATATATAACTTTCACCTCCTTATCATCCACATCTTTCTCTGTCCCTTTTCTTTTCCTCATCTGCATAAGCCAAGGGCTGAAATCTGTTGCTCAATAGAATAGGTTCATTACAGTTAAAACCACTACTTTAGCCCTAATAGTACTTTTTCTACCTTCCTGAAAGTCATTGTTAGCTGATGTATTCCTTGCATGTAAAAGCTTAAGCTCCTCTTGAAATCTTGCTGCCATTTCCCAAAGTCTACACTTCTCTTTATCTACCACTTCTACTTTAATTATGATAGCTGCCAACTTACAAACTCTACATACAAATTTCACATCTTCTCTACTAGCTTCATTAAAAGTACATTCTATGTTGTTGAGGTTCTTTAAGATATTTACCTGTGTCTGTGAGTTTTCTGTAAACTCTTGTGATGTTCTTCGTGACCATCACATCTAGGAATGGGAGGTTATTTTTTATATTTCAATTATGAATTGTATTGCTGCATGCTGCTGGTTCATGAATTCTGGAATCTTTCCTGTAGTGTATGGCTACATTATAAATGTATCATCATGATGTATTGAGTCAAATCCTGGGCCTTAGAACAGCTGTTTTGAGGGTATTATACTTGAAGTGTTGCAGTTTATATAGGATTGAAATGTTCTTATCAGATCACATGACATTTGTTTTGCATAAAAATGAGCTCACAGATGCCTTTTTATATTTAATATATAGAAAACTTTGGTTATCTCTTAATTGTAAAGGACAATAAGTTAAAAGTATCCATTCATGAATAAAATTACCAAGAATTCATAAAGACATAATAAATCAAAGCCATTTTGTGTAAAACGTTTTTCAATATCAACATCATCAAAATAAATATAATTTTCAGTATGTTTGTATGCATAAAATAACGTGTAAAACAGTTTGCCATACTAGTATTTTTACTTTTAATATTTCTGGTGGTTTGTAGAGTTTCCTTTTTTAACTTCTGTCAATGGAACTGATGTATGTAGCTTGTAATTCTGGAGAGTTATGATGGAGCTAAGGATTACATATAATTCTAAGCAAAGTTAGTTTTTGGTCAGAAATAGCCTTGGTGATTGTCTAGTACCATTATCCAGAATTTGGCCTATGTTATAAGTACTATTGCCTTGTCCGAATAAGCCATTCAGAAGTACAGCAGATAAAGACAACATTTCATGTGTCATCTTCATTTTTTAGTTGCAATAAATAGTTGTTTCAAAGTGAAATAGTTGTGTTTAATCTTTATTTCTTTTGGTCAAGTTTATCTGCACAGTGCAAACAAATTCTTAGGATCATCCGTTATTGTGGTTATAACTAACTTATCTAATAGAAAGTGTACTTTAGAGTACCACATAATATGGTATTAAGGTACAATATTTGTAGTGGCCAAGAATATGTTTCTGGTTTTTTTTTGTAAAGTTGAAGTCAAATATGCCTTTTTATTTTCACTTTCTGTACACTATTCTAGTCTTTAATTTGTTAAGGTGAAGTGGTTGTTTCCAAGATCACGAAGGACTTCATTAGAAGATGAGGAAGCAGCAATAAAGATAAGACCAAAATCAGAGAATTTGGTGTATAGTCTAGTGGAAACACACTCCTAAGAGGGTCTTTTACTTCATAAACCAGCTTGCTTTTCCAGAATTACCTCCAACTTGTAGGAAAGGATGGTCATGGACTAGCCATCATGGTAATAAGTTATGTGGACATTCTGAGACTGAGGTATCTACCAGTCAGTGATGCCAAACTCCATTGGTGGTTGGAGTTATCAGTGTGGCTTAATATTATCTTGGAGGAAAAAATTAATGAGAAGGAGCTGTCCTAGTATCAGCAAGCATCTTTCCAGGAGACTGGTGACCACTGGCACAGCCAAGAGCCTTCCAGGCTGTGTAAATGGACTACCAAAGCTACCAGAGGTCATCTAGATGTTTGTGATTCAGCATATGATGCATGAGTGACCACAGTATATCACTCTACCAATCAAAAATAAGAACTATACATTATTTTGAATGGCAGAGCTTTCGAGTACCAAGATGAATCAGTGCCTTTTGATGTCATTTGCACTACAGCAATTGGCAGGTAGAAGTCACATGTGGACCTTATATTTGCTTCCACAATCCAATGACAATGAAATAGTACAGATTAGCTCAATAAAATTCTAAAGTACTGCTAAGGAGAGCCTGCACCAAATTTTTAGATATAAAGGCAAATAATTGCCTGGAATGGTTGGAGTAAATGACAGGTGCTGCAATACCTGATACTGAGCTTGAACAATCTTTATGCTCTGTGCTGTTTGGTATTTAAATAAGTAACAACTCAGTTACTATAATGCAGTCAGGGCTGAACTGTACTATTGATTTTCTCCATAGAAAATTGAGCTATCAGCAGGACCAAGTTCAAAGCTGGAGAACTTGGATCCCACAAAAACTTGAATATATGTCCTAATATGATGTTAAGAGATTGTGAGGAGATTCTCATAAATAAGTTGATCAAGAAGCTTACAAACAAACCCACATACAACAAGGACATCTCATCCTCAACAGAAATGGCTTCTTACTGAACATGGTTCAAGGTAGTCTTCATCAAACTAATTGCTGGAGAATAAGAAGTAAACAGTGGTGGGTGAAATGAATGAAACGACTCAGAAGCATGCTTCTGAAGTGGTAACATCTTGTCAAGCTCTGAATGTTTGATCCTCACCCCCACTGCTGCAACACCACCAGGTGTTGCAGTGAAGCCACAATGGTTACCAATGGGTAGATAGTCAAGACTTCCCAAATCCTGTTACTGTGACAGCACTACCATTACAGCAGTTATGTACCAACAGATGGCCTTCTATTCTGCATTTAATACTGCTTGGGCATTGAAGATATAACATCCATATGTTTTCTTGCTAGAATAGAAATTGTAAATTTATTGCTAGCCAACTATCAGGCAACAGCAGGAGGGCTGGTAACAACCTTTGGCTAGTTTAGTTCCAGTTAATTCATGGTATGACTCTTGTTACTGGAACTGTGGGAAAAAGAGTTACTTGTACGAAATAGTATTTATTTAAAATATCAGGAATGCAGTCACTGACATTCCACACAGATCCATCAATATGTAGAGGTTTACATGAAGGTAAGTAATGAAGCAGAGGCTTTTTTAAATGTAAAACATACAGTATTTATTGATACCAATAAGATAACACATTTTTCAAAATTCACTAAACATTTCCAAACTTAGTACATTCAAACACTTCAGGTTGATACATAAAACAACTTTTTCATTTCTGAAATATTATGACAAAAAACATTCTAAGCCTTGTAAAGTTACACAGGTAGGTAAGATTATCAAGTCATAACAAAATAAACTTTGATGTTTACTCCACAGTGTATTTATTAATGTGTCCTTTAGCACGGACTCTAGTCCTAAACCTAGCCCTGTAAACTTCAGACTGATTTTGAGTTCCATACCTGAGTTCTAGAGCAGCTACAAGTAATCTATAGTTGTGCCTGTCGTCTGCTGACGACTGTCCAAATATTTCAAGTGGTTGTCCCTTCAAGCTTGTTGCCAGGTTCACTTGCCTTCTGTTTCTCTGTCCATCCATTCAGTTCTGCCAGGAGCTCAAATTGTGCTCTATATGCTTCCCATGGTGCCTTCCCATCGAATTCCTGTGGCTTCCTTTGTACTAGATCACCCCTATTGCTGACACTCATGTCTGGAATATGACTTCTGGCAGGACTGAAGATATCTGCATTTGGGTTTAGCTGTGGGGTCTGGAAGGGGCTTCCTGGTGTCTGGGGCTGATTAGGCACATGGCTAATATATCTTCCTCGTGTAAAAGACAGTAAATCATCCTTTAATGTATTTAATTCACTTTG
>NW_013667585.1:108785-134296 GCF_000517525.1 Limulus polyphemus
TAAGCTGTAGTTTGATTTGCCACCTCTCGTTTCCATCTTCTTCTTTTTTTTTTCATCCCACTCTCTGACACCAATTTTTTACGTATTTGCTTGTTTGATAATTTCCAATAAAAACTTTGTAACACACAGAATTTCACAACTAGTTTACTTTAACTAGTTACACACACTATAATACACAACGATTCACGCACTTTACTTATGGTCACTATCGCTCGCTTGACTCAATTATTTGTCTCTATATCTCTATCTATCTGCAGTCTTTTCTTCTCTTTATTTGCTGGGCTTATATACAAAAAAAGAGGGCACCTAGAAAAGACTAGAGTTGCCAGGAAAAGTCAAGATCCTTTGAGAATCTCATGACATGTTACCAGCATCACGTGACTTCCACTGTCGTAACATCATGATTAGTTAATCAGTAATGAAAGATTTTAACTATACAGCTATTGTTCATTGCTGATGTTGGAATGACCGTTGACTTGGTTGACTGACAGTCTTCAGTCTATGACCACAAAGTTATTTATGATGCACTTATAGTTGCTGCACCATTATATCCTGATAACTGGCCTACATCCCTTCCAGAATCACTACGGTTAGACTTTGTTTACAGGGGCTATTTCAAGTAAGCCCAGATTTTGCTTTTCAAAGGTAAAAGATGTGTGTTGATTCACTAATAATCTAAAGTATCATACCTTGGTAAACACGAGGAGATTCCAGAAAAGCAGGTTTATGTAAGAAAAAAACAATCTGATTTATTGCTCCTGCTTCAAGCTCATTTCATCTAAACAACAGAAATTTAAAAGTTAAAATTACTTTGTGATTGGGTTAATATTAGCACACTTCTGATATATCATGAAAATATCAAGCATATCCAATTCTTGAAAGTCATTTAAAGAAAGAAAAAATATTGATCAGTCAGAAATGATTTATTGGAGGTGAAAGAAAGTTCTAGTGTGATGTTTGATGCACTTGATTTCAGTTGTGCAATAACAAGCGGAAATAAATCTGCTTTCCATGATTATTCTGGCTCAGAGAACTTATACATGCCAAACAATGGAAACTTCATGAAATAAATGGAATTGGTTTGATACAGTTATTGAAGAACGTGTAGGGTATATTTATAGTGACTATTCCCATGCTCATTGTTTGGGGAAGACAACCAGCAGTCAGCAAATGGCTATTTTGAAAATATTGATACATATAAAAAGTCAAAATACTATTCTATAATTTTAGGTTGCACCTCCAATGTCTTATGATGTGTAATCAATTTCAATGTTGAATTCCCTATTATACAAGTAGTGATAGAAATGTAAAACAATCAAATACTACAAATGCCAGCAGTTCTTTCTCTGCTGTACTGTGTCAGTGCTCTTTATCACTCGGAGTAAACTTGCATATGCAATCACACATTTCATACTGTCCTGTACTTGTGAAAAAACTGTGGCATTTCCACTATGACTGTCCAGAATGAATGGATGGTCTTTACAAGAACAAGCCGAAACTAGTGCTTCATAAAGTTGGACACATTTTCACGTTCCCATGTCCATAGGAAGCACACATCACCCTTGGCCAGTGCTTCTTTTTTTTTGACAATCACCACTAGCGATGACCATAAACTCTCCAAAGGCTATTTTATTCCATCCTTCAACAACAGCTCAATTTCAGTACTGACTATATCATTGGTACTCCAAGGAAGCATGCATGGAAGATATTTATCAAACATATGCCACATGTATCTATGTGACGACATGGGACTGTTGTCTGACCCAGTTAGCCATCTCATCCCATGAACAAATCAGCAACCTCCATGAGCATTTCAATAAATTCATGCCTCTAGATTGAATTCAGATTGCTTGCACATTCATCAGAATTTCCAGTGCCCACAAAAACACGACCGTAAACCTATGTATTGTTACGAGCACATACCATGTAATACCCAGACCATGGTTCTCCAAACTAGCTACCATGATGGATACTAAGGTAGCAATGAGACTAAGAATGCTATAACAGGATTTTTATTCTCTCAACATTTCAACTACAAGTCTTTTTAAGGAAAGTGTGACACCAAGGTAAGATTACACCGAACTCATATTGTTGTGTGTAAGAATCGGCCCGTTTCAGTTCATGGGACAGGAATACTACCAACATAATGGGCTAACCAGGGGCTCACCATTAAGTGCTGTCCTAGCTTCGCTAATAATGGAGACATTGGAAGAATAACATTACAAAGACATCATGGGCAGATACACGATGTGGTTGAGATATGTGGACAATGTTCTATCCATAATACCAAGAAGACGAGACATACAGGCGACACTAGCAAGACTGAATGGGATACTAGAAGACATACAGTTCAAGAGCAAGATGGGAAGATACAATTCCTTGATACTTTGGTTTGGAGAAGTAATGAGGGACAAGGGTTCTCCATGTATAGAAAAACAAACCAACAGAAATGATTTCATACACTTCTTCTCAGCACATAACAACAAAGTGAAGACAGGTTTGGCACTGGGCATTACTGATATGCAGCCCAGAATTCTTAAATCAAGAAAACGAACACATAATGGAAGTTTATAGGAAGCTGCAATATCCTACAGACATGCTTAAAAGGCTACAGAAGAAGGCTAGGAACATCATGGAAAGGAGCAATGACAGCAGACAGGATGAGAGAAACAAGAAGTTTATAGTGGTCCCCAATGCCTGGGATGCAAGTACCACCAACAGACTAATGAGACACACAAGGACATAAGTAGTACGAAAATAGGAGAAATGGTAAAGGACAGAAACAGATAGCAGCATAGTATACTGCATTGTATGTGATGGATGCAGTAAAGTTTATATTGGGTGAAACTGGCAGAGGCCTGACAATCAGAGTAAATGAACATAAGCAGACATCAGAAGACACAATACAACCAATGCAATAGTAGCACATGCAGGGGGAGCAGGACACCTGTCTAAATGAAAGGAAACTAAAATTATCAGCAAAGGAATGGAAAAGCAACAAACGAAAGTTATAGAAGCTGCTTACATCTTATTAGAAAAGAACATAAACACCATAGCAGAAGACTACTAGTGGACAGAAACGGCAGCGAGCCCAGTTAGACGAGAGTAGGATGCTCATTGGTCGGATGATGATTGTCGACAGATGGTGATAATGGACCAATGAGGGAGCGGCAAGGTGCAGCGACCAGAAACCTAATCCAGGAAAACTTATTTATATATATATACCCTTGTAAGGCACTACAGTATCACACTCTCCTGAAGAATTGTAGTCGAAATGTTGAGGGAATAAAAATCCTGTTATAACATTCTTAGTCTTATTGCTACCTTAGTATCCAATTATCAATATGAATAATACTCACTAGCTACCATGATATTGGGTGAAACTGACAGCTTCATTCGCCCAAGTTGGCAGCTAGACACAACTCAGGTATTGATAGTTTAAATGAGTAGTTGATCATTGTTAATCTACCAGTTGTTTTGTTGACCTAAGAGGCACTTGCACCTGGTGTACCTATCTGACAATAAAATACAGACATTTGTGGAATCAGTGATCAGGCACACCACAATTGAAATGGGCATTCCTCTCATGCTCATGGTGTTTTTGATAGTACAACTTCAGCTGTTGGTGCAGTGTGGGGTGCTGGTTCAACATGTCTTCAAAGATTTTGGGACCTTTTTAGGTTTTTAATGTTGTTTCAAAGTTGAGTCTACAGCTGCAGCTGTCGGTAACTTAATTCACTATGACTGCTTCAAACCATGTCACATGTGAAACCACTCTCATGAGAGATGAAATGTCCTTCAAATATATTTGATGTCAAATGGATTTAATTGGCAGCCCCTCTATGAATTTACCAATGAGTATTTCATCACAAGCTTTGGGAAATATGCTCGGGAATGCCTTCCTATGCAATAGTCTTAAACTATCCTTTGAACTTGGCACTGTCGATACCCTGCTGGATCCTATCTGCAGCATAGTTTATTGACAACTATGTCCCTGTTGTCAAGTTGTTCTCTGTCCAAATGTTCTAAGGTGTCAAGTCTGACACCATCAAGATTTAGATGTTAAACAATCTGTCTTCGAGACCATCCATTCCAAGCAACAAGTTGCTTGATATATTGGAGAAAATGTCAAAATTCTCTTTTGGCATCTCCTTAAACACTGGTAGATTTACCTGTTTTATTTGACATCCATAATTCTATGATAATACTGACACAAACCTGCAAACAACTTCTCTACCAATAAATGATTGAGAGGCTGTGCACATTTAGGCAAAAGCCTTCGTCTACTAGAAAACAAAAGGCAAGTGCATCTTCAAGAATGTGACATCTCTAAACAGGCCCTCAGTGGGATGACTCAGCAAGTGGTAATGTGGACTACAATAACAATGCAATCTGTGATGTCACTCTTTGTCATCAAATACCAATGAATCCCTAGTTTCTGGATGAGGTCTATGAGCACTGACCTTTTGAATATGGCATCCTTGGATTGCCTTCCACAGGATGTTTAGGCTCATGATAGTGAGCAGCAAGAATATGTGAGATATTCCACAGTGTCCTCCAATACTGGATGCTGGTTCATAGCATCCTCAGTTTTCCTTGCTGGCGTGGAAAACTCCTGACTCCTACTATCTTTCTGCCTAAAGATTTCATGGTGAAACTAGCTGAGTTTTGCTCAGTGTACATGCCTGCCTACTCTCCTGAGCCATCATTATCGCAAGTCAATACTTTTTGATTCCTAAGCTTCCCAACAAGCTCCTAGGTTCTCTATAGAGATATCAGAATGAGTCTCGAGGTATTTAGGTAGCTCAGTACTACTGCAATATATCTTTAATGCCTTGTGCTCAAGCATGCAGAAAGTAACAATTCAAGGTTGTGTATAGGGTGCCTGGGGAAACTCAGCAGAGCATTCTTCAAACTCGAAGTCCTAAAGGTGAATTGAGAATTGTGGCACAGCTCTCACCATTGCTGGCAACAGCTCTGGGTCTAGGAGAGTACCTCCCTCAGTCTTTTTTACATTCTATAACCTTAGTCCTTACTTTGGCCAAGGTCTCCTCTTCTCTGCCATAAGTTCTACATGGTCTCAAAAAGGTACTTTCCATCATCAAGAAGTAAAGAACTCACTAGAGAATCAAACAGAAAAAGGAGCACATTAAATATAAACTTTACAGTAACGTATCCTGGGTCACCACACCAAAAAGTTTCTTTTTAAATAGCTTATGTATTCAGGTTCAGTGATAGCCAGTGGAAAAGTTAAAAGTATCCATGATAATGCAAGTACAAGAAGGTTAAGCCTAAAATAAACTTGGACAGCAAAGTAAAGAAACATAGAAACACAAGTAAATGGATAAAAAAAAAATCTTTATTCACATCAAGTCTCTCTCTCTTAGTTGCCAGTCTCCAATTCTTTTGTCCTTTAACTGGCTGCTAGAATTGCTAAAGTCTTTCTTCTAAATGCCTACACACAGTTTTCTCTCCCTCAGGATTAACAACTTTAGAACTAAAACACTGAATTTTACAAAGCACAGTCTACGAGTCAGTTTCAAATATTATGGTAGTAACACTATTTATTTGTGGTTCATTGCTTTCAGCAATCTGGAGGAGAGCTTACTTTATGGCTTGCAGCTCCATCTTTACAGGAATCTTGAATGCTCCACCATCCTTATGAGATGGTTTGGTTTGGTTTGAATTTTGCGCAAAGCTACACGAGGGCTATCTGCACTAGCCATCCCTAATTTAGCAGTGAAAGACTAGAGGTAAGACAGCTAGTCATCACCACCCACTGCCAACCCATGGGCTACTCTTTTACCAATGAATAGTGAGTTTGACTGTCACATTATAACACCCCACAGCTGAAAGGGCGAGCATGTTTGGTGGGACAGAGATTTGAACCCGAGACCCTCAGAGGGCGAGTCGAGTGTCCTAACCCGGCCATGCCGGGCCTCCATGAGATGATGAATGCCCAATAAGTTCAGTTGTCTCTATGGTGTAAGAACCAACACTATCTGTCATAATATTTAAATAGGTGCTGAAAAGCTTTTTCTATTCCACCCTCTGTCCAATCTTTATATTTGCTGTCTTGGCAGATTTCTACAGAAGTTTATTCAACATATCAACATTGCAAGTATCAATCAGTGTTTGATATAAAGACTTTATATTTTTCTAGAAACATTATTGTTGCACGAAGAATATTTTACAGAATAAAGGGGAAGCCTACATGGAAAGTTCATTAAATTAGACAAACTGAGTAAGTATTATGTGAGAGAAAAAATATTACCAGATATTCTGTTGATACTGAAAGATGGAAAAATACACACATCTCTACACAAGAAAAATAAGAAAAAATCAATAATTCTACACTTTGAGTTGCACTATTCTTGCACTGCAAGGGAAGAAGCGATTATGTGACATCTATACAAGATACACAGAACATCTTCAGACATGAATATATGGTATGAAAAACAAATGAATGTAGACAAATTCTTCTGCAAAACAGCTCTATATGTACATAACAAATTTTCAATAACTTGGATAAAAGCAATTAAGATATTGTGAGGAAGTTATGATTTTCCTATACTGAAAATGTATTTCTGATAGTATACCCTGGAAATGAGAGATTAAGATCCGAAGAGGGGAATCGCACCACTTCTGAGCCAGGAATATTCTTCACTCAACTGTGAAATGTGTAAGATATAAGGGCAGAAAATGAGAGGAGCACATCCAAGTGGGAATGTGGCAGGAAAATGATCCTAACCATAGAAATATACTGTAATTCAATCCCACAATGAGAAAGGTGGGTAAACAAAGGATGTGCCCCTAGGTGTAGAGTGACTAGGGCGCATTGGATTGTACTCGGTAGGTCAACTAAATCCAAAACCTCGCAGGGTACCAACATCTGTGCAAGGGTAGGATGAGGATCAAACCATCTTCACCTCAAATCCAAGAACTGGGGGATTAAGAACCACTCCAATTCCCGGTTTTAACATGAGGATGAGTTCTGAGGTATTGAAAGGATGTCTATCACATGCAATCAACTCCCTCAACCATGAAACAGGCCAAGACCATCTAAATGGCAATAACATCCTCGTAAGAAGAGAGAACAAAGGATAGCCAAGGACAGAACCAGAACTATCCCCCATACCACCGCTGTGACCCACAACACAGACGGAGGAAATTAAGGGAGGAAGATAGACAACCCAAAACCTGTGTGAGGACTTATGTTGATTATTTCACTCTTAATCCAAAATCTGCCTGTGGAGTACTGACATCCACGCAAGAGTAGGATGAGGGCTCTCAATCGAGGGGTGAACTGCATTCTGACGTCTCACTCTGTTGTCATTGGCTATCACATCATCTACACCACAGAATCCCACCCATACTCCACTCGAAGAAAGGAGGGTGACAATATATTGGAGAGTCCGGAGGAACATCATCATCTGAGACAGTGCAATGGGTGACCATGAAACCTTATTTTGAAAAGCAGACCATATCGAGTTATTCACTCGAGGCATCCACTTTTGCTTTAGCCATGCAGTCCATGGGTGGTATGGTCCAGGACAAGCATGTTTATGAAGGAAAATATCATGAGGTCATGCGCCTATGAGCAATCTTGTGGAACACCCCATCTCAACTGTGAGTGTGTGAAGCCACAGAAAATAAAATGTGACTCAACATGGCTTGATAGTGTAGATTTTGGGTTAAAGAATACCTGGTCATGCACAACTCGCCACAGAGCGGGATCCATGGGATAAAGTAATATATATATAAAGGTCCCTGAAAAGAAAGTATGAATAAAAACTTACCAGTTAGAATTGCACCAAAGTCTGAAGAAGGGCCACAGGTGATAGACAAAACTCCAACAAAGAGGAAACCATGATATGATGGAGATAGTGGGAGATTAATGTACTGGGTGTGGTCCACATGCTAGACTGCAGAATCTCCTCCATTGGACGAGAAGCAAGGAAAAAGTGAGGTGTTGGATCTGATGGGAGAACACCTGAAACAAATTCCGGGAGGAAGAGGGAAGGGAGGAACAGGCCACTCGAACTAAAAGACAGACCCAATTGGTAAGAGTAGAAGATGAAAGAACCTGGAGAGAGGAGGATTGCCAAGAGATAGAGAATCAGGAATGTGTACTCCAGAAGGAAGCAGTATGAGCAATATAACAACAAAGAGCCCTGACCAGGCACAGAAGCCTATCTGGATCTGGTCTAGGGTAAAGATTGGAAATGGAAGAAAGGGAAAGAGGAGAAAAGTAGGAACCACCCTCACAAGCTGCCGAGGTCTTCAGGAGAAAGGAATGATCTGGGTACAGGAGAGGATAGGTAGGGTGATAAAGGGTACATGAAACGTCAATTGTAAACAAATCAGACTATTAAAGTCCACAGGCTAAGAGAAGAAGGAAATATGTTTTAACTGAAAGATGAAACATGCAACACGAGGAAAGTGGTTCAACCAGAGGTAGAGTAAGAGAATGGAGGACCACATTAACATCTCAATCCGAAAGGGGAGGTCGCCTGGGAGGCCAATGTACCCGGAAGAAACACATGAGTATGGTAAGGACAGGGGTGTAAAAACTCTATGGTATCAGTAAAAATGAAAGGTATAGGATAAGGCTGCCCAATATCCCAAAAGTGAGGAGACCAAAGACCCATCGTCAAAGAGACAGGTAAGACATTTTGCCACATGAGCCACAATAGACCAGTCAGTGGGAAACCCCTAGTTGTAGACCAACCATGGAATACCTTCCACTTGCATTGGTACACTTTCATGGAAGAAGAATGGATGGAACCAACTAACAAGAAGGTGACTCAACATGTAAAACCAGATCTTCTCACCAAGGACTGGACAAAAGCCAGGCATGTAGGGTGAGATGTTGGACAGGGTTGATGAAGAAGGTAGGGAGAAAGTGGAAGAGGTACAGGAGGAAAAAGGAGCAGTCCCTGTAACTGTGGAAACCAAGGCTAAGCTGGCCAAGAAGGAGCAATCAGGAGGACCCAACGAGGAGTAGAGTGGATGAGAGAAATCACCCAATGAAATAATCGAATATGTGGTTACACAAAGACATCGATTGCCAGGGCCTGCAGATGAGGTACAGGCGACCAAAAGAGAGGCATCTTCTTGTTGAGGCCCGTAGCAAAAGCATCCACGTGGGGAGAACCTCACCAATGGCAAAGATCCATGAAAACGAGGGGATCTAATGACCACTGTGGGATATATCTGTTCGTGATGCAAAAGACAATCCATGACCAGATTGAAAGCATCTGATACATGACATGCAACAAGATGAATATGGTGTGCTTTGGCCCAGGATAAAAGATCCAATGTCTGAAACATAGATCTCTGGACCAGATGCTTCCTTGGTGGTTCATATGTGCCACCACCATAGAATTGTCCAAATGAACCATCACCAGACAACGTTGGGCAAGAAGAAGGAAGTGATGCAATGCCCAATGTATGGCTATAAGTTCGAAAACATTGATATGCAAAGTTTTTTTGTCCACAGACCAATGGCCCAAAGCCTCCTGGTGATTTACCCATGCTCCCCATCCCTGAAGGAATGCATCTGTGAAAAGATGTAGGTCTGTGCGTGGGTGAGGAAGTGACACAACCACTGACATAGGGGCTTTGTCTAATCACCAAAGCAGATCATCTCCCAGGGAAAAAGTAAGGGAAATGGGGGTGGAAAGTGGATCCCGAGCAAGATTCCATTGGTCATGAAATGCTCACTGAACGGATCTCACATGGGCACGATTGAGGGGAACAATAATGTCATTGATGACCATATCCCCAAAGGCAATAGAACCTCATGAGCAGAAACTGATGAAACCGAATGGGCGTAGCGAACTAACAAGTCTGTAGAACGAAATTGGACAGGAGAAGGCTGGGTCTGACTGATACGAATGTCGAAAAGACTCCCAAATGTACGAGATATCGATAAGGTTTGAGGAAGGACTTCTCCAGTTTGATTAACCAGCCCACTCGAGCAGCCACTAAAGGAAGGTGCCGAATATGGTTGGTCGACTCCAAATCGGAATGAGCCAGAAGAAGCCAGCAGTCCATGCAAGAGAGAAACTCAACCCCAGAGCATTAAAATATCGAGCAAATGCTCAGACTACCCAACAGAAAACATAAGGGGCTGAAGCAAACCCGAATGTTAGTGCATGAGATTGATAAACCACCCCGAGATGGACAAACCAAAGATAAGGATGGGACCAAGGTGATGTATGTATATGGAGATAAACCTTGACGAGATCCATTGTGGTCATCCATAAACCCAGAGAAAATGCCTACCTCTGTGTAAGAAAAGACTCCATGGTAAACTGGGGCAGATGAATGAAGCTGTTGAGGTGAGATAAATCTATTACCAGCCTTCAGTCCCCATTTTTTGTGGGAACAACAAAAGTGGGGAATAAAACCATTTGAAGGATGTAGAACAGATTCGATGACTACTGAGATAGCATTTCCCAAGCTGCTTCCGACAGATGCTGACTGGTCACAGGATTAAGAGGAGAGAAGGAAATGGGGAATGAAACTCGGAAGATTGAGAGAGGAAGGGGATCATGAATCCTTCTGACAAAACCTGAAGAACTCATTGATCCCCGATGAAGGAACCCCAGTGATAAGAAATCGAGCTCCCATCGAACCAGAACCCACTGGGTAGTCACCAGTACTGGTGGCAAATTGAGGTGTGTAGTCGGAAAAACAAAAACGACGGAAGTCATCAAGAGGAAAAGGGACACGTAAGGGTTGGGAAGGGGAAGAGAAGGAAATAGCAACAGGAGGCATATGGGGCTCTGGTTGAAACAAATGCACAACAATATTGGTAAGGGTAGATTGTTGTTCCACTGATGCCACCCATGACGCTATTGTTTCTGGGGTAAAAAACATATCACCCCAGAAATGGGACCATACGTAATTCCAGAAACTGAGTCGACAGTAAGCGGACCTGAGCCCGATCTGCATCACGACCTAAAAAGTCTCAACAACAGAGAAACCACGTATGCTAAACCAGAGCCGAATATGACAAATGAGCTAGTGTGGAGGAAAGAAGGGAAAGGACATCCCCAGAAAACCCCTCAAGATTTCGTGTAGAGCCTCCAACAGGAGGTGTAGAGAAGAAGGATTATTGATTATTCTCAGTCTATTTAATTTTATTTAGCTTTCCCATATAGAATTTCTTTTTACTATGTCACATGTCTCTTTTTGTGCAACAATAACACATTATATTGCTTATATATGTGCCAGGAGTTTTGTAATAATAAGAATAATTACATGCAAGATATAAACTTGTATGTGGTTTAATTCTTAGATTACAAGGCTAAACTTTAGTTATATAATTCATTACAGAAAATATATGCTTCCAATAAAGGCATAAAACTGAAACATTGAACAAATAAAAACTTTGATAGATTCTCTGAAGTTCACAGTCATTTCATAATTCTATTCCAGTTAGTATTATGTAATTTAAAAAATTAAACAATTTTGCCAATAGTACTGTAAGATGACACATATATTACTACACTTACATATAAATTTTGATTAAAGCCGTTTCCACAGTGAAGTACAGTACCATTATTAAATGCCATTTTCCGTTTAAATAGATTTTTGCTACCACCAGCAATATTTTGAAAATCAAAATCATTCAATTCTTTCTTATCAACATTAAAAGTTGAAAACTATTCTTTTTCTACATCAGAGCTTTCTTCTAAGAAGATATTTTCATGAGAAGTGATCTGTGCATAATGATTAAAAATTTAACTTTTGTTTCATTAATAAAAAGCATCAGATTGTAATGAGTCATTTTATAATACAAGCTAAAGAGATTACAATAATACTTCAAAATTCATTATTATCTATATACTAATAAAACTCTTGTGTGCTTGTCTGTAATTAAATACAGCAAAAATAACGCACAATAGTGCCATATTTGTAATGAAACAAGAATAGAAACCGAATAAAACAAGTTTCGTTAAAATCTGGCCACAGGTTACCGAGTTAGCGCTGTTTTTCGGGTCACTTTTATGAAAATTACTAGATGACTTTAGGTACACTAGATGGCGCCACATATCGGTTTATCTATATATATATATCGTCTTTTACTGTCGGGTCATGTAGTCGGATGTTGCACAATAGCGCCATATTTGTAATGAAAATGGAAACAGAATAAAACAAGTTTCGTTAAATATTGAAATTAGCTTGAATTCTTCATAACTTCTGAATAGTAGGTGACCCAACTGTTACTATGGTGTATATTAGAGACCGTGTGATAAGAAATAATTTCGGGTCACTTTTATGAAAATCTCTAGCATGAGTAATTTTACATCACACTCTTTCACGCTCTTTACGAAACTTCTTACTCCACTTTTTTGAAAAATGAAATGGTCTTTCCTTTTCCTCCTGATCAACAATCAAATATCTTTTTTGAATTATGAATAACACGAATGGATTGAAATATTTAATTAAATTATCTGAAAATAAACCATTTCTGTGCAATATTGAAATTAGCTTGAATTCTTCATAACCTCTGAATAGTGGGTGACCCAACGGGTCACGGTGGTCTAGTATATATCTATTCTTTATGTTTCTTAATGACATTGCAACATTCCATCATTCATTGGTAACGATTGTATTGACTTACAAGTCACATCAGCATGCAGGTTGTGTAGTTTCTGTGACTAAGGGGCCAGTTGGTTCATTAAAAAAAAATACAGAAATTAAGTGATATAACTGAAATTAGCTACAAAACATACATTTTCCTATACCGATAATGTATTTCTGATAATACCTCTTCTCACACTTTAGCTTTATCCCGATGAAAGGTTCTCTTCTTTGCCCATCTATAGAATGGTATGAATCTTACCTTGCTTGCTCCAGTCTTTATATTCCACTACATTGTCCCTAGTGATTTTAATCTTGTGACTCTCTCCACCTACGTCAATGCACCCTCTATACCCAATCTGTGTATAAGCTCCCTGTTATTCCTTCTTATTCACTTTTTCGAGATTTAGAAGATTATTAGACCCGAACACCAGCTAGTGTGGGGTGAAAGGGCAGGATAGTGTGACAGGAGGTAAGTATTATCGAAAATACATTTTCAGTATAGGAAAATGCAAACTTCCTCTCACACTTTAGCTAGAATCCCACATTTACAAGGTGGAAGGGCCGATGAGGGCATAATCCACACAGAAAGTGTCTGTGTAGAAAAACAGGTGTGCAACAGAGATATAATAAAGTACACTAATGGGGCTGCACTACTTCTAGAACAGGTATACTCTTCACACAAATAAAGTGAAATCTAAGTGTGGAAGTTAAAAGCCAACCAGCTAAAGAGTCAACATTGTTCATTAGCACACAGACAAGGTTCCACGTCTCATCGTTGGAACTATAGGGCTGTAGACTCAAAGCTAGATTCAAGGTGTAGTGGCTAGGCCATGGGGACTGCAGTATGATATAATTGTATAATAAAAATATGATATAAAGAGAACCCAACCCAAAAGTTACAGGATATTGCATGTTGAGCCACTGGAATTACGAAGAGAAGGCATGCAACGTCTAAGTGGACAAACCCTTACTCCAATCTGAAGAAGCATGAAATACAATAAACCGAATTACAAATGGAAGGTAAGCAACATCCAACAGGACAAGTCTTTCCCCCAACCTGAAGAAGCTCAGAATGCAACAAACGGAACTTGAAGTTAGGGAGCCAATTCACACCTCACTCAATCTAAAGAAACAGATATCATCTGGTCTGGGATTACGAAGCAAAATCCTAACTCCTCAACCTGGAAGGCAAGGTAACATCTCCTGACCCTGGAATTATGAGGAGGATGTGGACCGAAAAAATTTCAACCAATGGCTCATGAACGTGACACTCCACGTGTGGAATTATGAGGAGTCGAGGACCCTCTTCCATGATCATAGAAAGTGAGAGAATGACCAAAAAAGGAGGGCCACACTCACACAACTGAATGGTGAAGTATCGTCTCTGAACCAGAATTATGATGAGGCTTCCGCATAAGCTGGACCGGCTCCCCATCCAATATCTGGGAAAAACATCCAGGGTTAATGGTAGGAGAGTAACGAGTTTTGTCCTCTTCTCCTTGAGTGAAATAAAGAGTACAAACATCACTCAGGAGGAATAGACCTCTGTCCATCACTCTAAGAGTAGTAAGGACTCCCTTGCTCCATCAAAAGAGAGGGGGAGAACTTGCATTTGGGATTCATGAGAAACGATGCTCCAGAGACAGTGCAATAGGGGAATCACGTTCCTTAATTTGAAAAGCAAACCAACCGTGATTTATTCAATTCAGGGGTTAGCAGGAAAGTCCCCTTATGCTTCATTCACGACAATCTATGAGTGGTGGTCTAGTATTGTGTGTAATATTTGATATAGAGCAGTTGTTCACCATCCGGAAAGTGCCAAGGCAGTCTCATGGAATACCCCATCTCAACAGAGCTCGTTTCAAATAGGAATTTAGTTCTTAGCAGGCTTGGAGAGTAATGAAGTAGTTACTTCGATACACTACTTAAGTAACTTTTATGGGATTTGCTCTTACTTAAGTATTCTAAAAAATATTTTACTTTTACTTAAGTAAAATCCAGAAGAAATTATCTACCTAACTCCTCTACATTTCTTTTAAAGACCGTCATTACATTTGAAAAAATTGGAGAAAAATCATACTGGTTGCCATGGTGATAGATTTTGTTTACATCAATCAGGGCATGCCTACTATTTCAAATAAGACAATCACATGCAGAGCTGCTGAGCAGGAACAAAATGCAGCTATTTAAAACATTTAGTGTTGACTGTGATAACTTTGTCCCACTGTGACCATCATGTCTCACACAAATAATCATTTGTTGCCTTATTAGAAATATTTATTTTCACTGAAAACAATAATGGGAAATTCAATGAAGTTGCAGTGCCTCCTGTGTAAGCCAGAAGTGGTGGAACTCAACACATACATCAAGTCGCCCTCAACTTTAAAGAAATACATTGAGGTAAGTTTTTCAAAATGCGTATTTCAAATTCAATAAGGTTATGCTTGTACTTCATAGGGGGCACCCTGTTTTTATCATAGGCTAAATATTTAATCATAATGTTTTGCATCATATATAGACACACAGGTGTATCGAATAGCTTAATTAAATTATACTTGTTAAAATAAACAGACAGAAAAAGATTTTTCGTGATATCTGGTCTCTAATTTCAGCACATCCACGAACATCAGCTCCAGAGGTACATCGAGTTGACTGCTCCAATTCAGAAGAAGAAAATTGAGAAAAAAGATTCTTCCTCGTCAAGCAATCAGACCAAGATTATGTCCCATGCAGTATTCAGGATTTCATCACAAGAGACAATCAATAAGCTTTTGATTAACTTCATTACTCAGAGCCTTCAACCCTTCAGCATTGTTGTTTTATCAGCATTCCACCAGCTTTTTCATGGACTCCAACCTTCATATGACCTCATTACAAGGAAGACTGTTTGCTCAAAGATCAAAGCTGCTGCTAAATATATGAAGAAAAATTTGATCGATGCGATGAGTAAAGTGAGTATATTGCAACCACCACAGACTGCTGGACAGCAAAGAGATGCAGCTACATTGGTGTGACCACTCAATGAATAGACCCCGTGAATTTAGAGAGACAATCTGCTGCACTGGCATGTAGGTGTTTAAAGGGCTCAATCACCTTTGATGTTTTGGCCAGTAACTTAAATGACATCCATTCTGAGTTTCGGATTAGGAACAAGATTCTCAAGATCATTACTGATAATGGCTTGAATTTTGTTAAAGCCTTTTGAGTGGTATGGGGCTGACAATGCAATGGAGAACAAGGAAGGCCATTCACAAGATAATGAAGCCATGGAACAAATGACTGAAGATCAAGAGAAACATTCTGGAAAACAATTTGAGGACACTGCAACTATTCTGGAGAAGGATGACAGCCTCAATAACCAGCTCCCAAAACATCAATGCTGTGCTTGCCATTTGTTGAACCTTGTGTCAACTGTGGATATCAGGGAGGCTGAATCTAATGACACCTACTGTAAGAAGCTTTCAAGATCACCAAGTGCCAAGAACTTAGGAACAAAACTGGGTGATCAGCAGTAGCCTCAGAAACTGTTGATGATCAATGCCAATTACAGTTTATTCATCCCAATCAGAGTCAATGGAACTCCCTGTACCTGACTATGGAGAGGAGCTTGCGGATTTCTAATGAGAACCCGAAGACTCCATCAGGAATGTTTGTGCTGAATTTAAGATCAAAATGTGAGTAACATATTGATGATTACAGTATTCTTTTTACCTTGTGGCTAATTTACATGCTACATAACAATTATTATACTTGACATTGTGGTTCTTCTATGTTCTATCCAGCTAAATATAGAATTGATATTATCTGAAGGAATCACTGTTAACAGTTATGACCTTTCCTATACTGCATTTTCTATCCCAACACCTTTTGTGATTTACTGATTAGTCTTTTTTTAAAGCATGATTCCATTTTGTTTCTTATTGTGTAATTGGTTTTGTATTAGAGTATTTGATTAAAACCATATAAACTACAGGTTGAATCCTGTGAAGCTGGCATTCCTGACAGAGTTCTATGTCAACATGAAACCTGTGGCCACGGCACTGGATTTCCTACAATCTGAGAAAAACACGCAGATAGGGTGGCTACTGCCCACAATCTACTCGCTGTTGACTAAGGTTGGAAATATCAAGCTCTGTACACCACTTGTAAGTGCTGTGGAATCTTTGGCTACACGATGGAGGATGCAGAGCTGATCACTGCTGCAGTCTTGTTGCCGAGGTTCAAGACTGCATGGATTAATGATGATAGGATAATCAAAAAAGGTTAGAGAATATGATCGTACTTTCTCTTTCTTATTTACTTCTTTTTTTTTAGCATGTCATTGCTCATTGCTAATGGAAATATGTACTATTAATTTTTTTGCTATTAAGATTCTTAACAGTTCAAAAGCATACATTTGTTTATAGTAATATCAATTTACATTACAAAAATGAATTGTGCTAAATAGAGCCTAACCCACCCAAAGAGAGATTTAATTAAAATTCCTGGTTATCAAATCCCTACTATTAGTAAATAGAGTTTCTGTGTCACGTTTATTATTGTGTAGTATTGAACTCTGTTATGTATATTATCCCCAATATGGCTATTATTTCTATGGTAGGTTTGGAGTACATCAGGCAGCAAGAGGAAGCACTGACAGAAATTTTGGATCGGGATCCCCACAACAGCTCATCAGATGATGAAGATTTCTTTTCGTCTCTGAAGACCTGTACCAATAATGAGACCAGAGTTAGATGGTTACCTGGCGAACACGTCAGTCAGTATGGAGATTCTAAAAAGTTTCCCATCTATCCTAAAAGCTTCAATTATTGTAAAGACCCCCTTGCCTGCCTCTGAAGCATATAAGTGTTTGTTTAGTTCTGCAGGACTCTTGTTCACACAGAGATGAGCTAATCTGTTATAGTAGGAAATTTGAAAATCAGCTGCTGCTGAAGCTAAATAGTAAGTGGAGTGTGTGAAGAGCTGTACCACAGATAGTAATACTTGATAAAAATAAAATAAAGTTTGTTGAGTTTATATTTGTTAGTGCTTTTTAAGTGTGAATTTAAGTTGAATGTAGGCTATTTTTAATAATGCCATCATTACTTGTTTTTTTTCTACTTTATTGCTACTTAAGTACTGTATATATTTAGTAGTTTTACTTTTTATTTGAGTTAAGATTTTCTAAAGTAACAGTACTTTTACTCAAGTAAATATTTTCAGTACTTTACCCATCACTGGTTGTTAATCTACTGGTAGCTGGTGAAGATTTGTAAAAACATCCCTGAACAAGCAACACTTGTCACTGAGTGGGATCCAAATGAGAATGATGAGAAGGTCCTTGAAAAGGAAAGAAATGAAGTTACTCATCTCTGTCACAAGACAGAGGAGACATGGACTGAATGCCCAATCCCCTCTTGAGAAGTTGAATGACCCACTGATCTTTGTTGAATGTCTCCCATACAGATACGAACCCTCTGAGATGAGACCCTACAGAACCTGACTCCATAAAGTAGTTGCCAATACCAAAATCTGTCTTCCATCTTGGAGGACGGTCTTTGCTGGTAAGGTCAAAATTGCCTTAGTGTTCCAATGGATCATGGCACCGGAGCAGGAGGACTGGAAACATGAATAAGAGATGCAGTAAACTATTCTGTAAAATAACTTTGGGACAGTCGAGAAGCCAGTGTAGAAAATGAATAATGTAGACGGGCCACATCTAATTAAATTCCATAATTTACAGAAATTAATACATAATTACCCACAAACTCATACTATTGTTACATAATTACTTCACACAGCAAACATTTCCTAAGTTATTTTGTATTTCACTATGTAATTAAAATAAGTTACATTCAATAAATTACTTAAAGTAATATTAATTTAATTCTTAAAACTGAGGCTTCATGCACCTCCACATGTACTAACTAGTCATGTTGTCACATCACTAACTAGAGCCTGCTGGCTCAGCTTAATTGAGTGTTGTAGCACCAGACTGCCACATAAATAGAAAGTAAATTCTACTTATATCACGTAATAAAAAAATAGTTCAAATACTACCTGAAATCACAAACAGAATATGAAATATTTGTTAATATAACATCATTACATTTTTTCTTTAGAATTAATCTCAGAATAGGGGCCAAAACATCAAAAAAGCAACTTTATGTAAAAATGGCTCTAAATATAATACATGCTACAACCTGCTAGTTTTGTGTTCTTTTTCCTAGGTCAATATTACTTAGTAAAACCCCTTTTAACAGCATTAGCTTTTGTCACCCATGGTAAATATGGTGAAAAGAAAGTCCAAAAAACAGTTAGATATACCTGTACTAAGAAATAAAAATTGGTTATCTTGAACATATTATAGCAAGTGATGAGAACCATCTTTCACTTGAAAGAAATATCCCAAAAGTCAGGTGCCACAAGCTGAACATAGACAAAATGTGTGTCTTCCAAATTGATATCGCACTAAGATGTTCAATCTAGATCATCTCCCATGTTCATTACTGATCAGTGCTACTATCTAAAAAATCATGCAAAGAAACAAGAAACAGTATGTGATACTAATCAATTTACAATTCTAAGTACTTGTGAGTGACAGCAAAGAAGAATATTGTTACGACAGCGGAAGTCACGTGACGCTGGTAACACGCGATGAGATTCTTGAAGGATCGTGACTTTTCCTGGAAACTCTAGTCTTTTCCAGGTGCCCTCTATTTTAGTATATAAGTCCGGCAAATAATTGCAGATAGAGAGATAGAGACAGATAATTGAGTCAAGCGAGCGGTAGTGACGGTAATATAAAGTGTGTTTTGTTATCGAGATTGCAAACGTATTGACTGTGGAAATTCTTTGTATTGCAAAGTTGTATCGAGAAAGAATAAATTAGTTTTATTTAAGAAACGACTTGTATCGCAGAAGTTCATCGGAAAGAAATTATACCAGAAATTAACAAATGAACAGAGACGTAACAATATGTAATAATTTATCACCCACACTACATGGCAACCAACTTTTGGGCCACGCTGTAGATCCAATTCATGAACATTAATACAATATGAAAGAGTTTCAGTCATCCCTCTAGTGGTGTTCAATATTGGATAGCTCCTACAAGAGGTTACTAAATATAAGCAATTTGAAAAGACTAATCTTGAATAAAATAAAAAAAGAAGAAGAACAGGTTACACTGGAACTTGCTGCTAGAAATCTTATACTTGAAACAGCAACACTTATTCCAATGTCAAAGCAAGCCTTTTTTATTTTTAATAGGAAAGATCATTGAGACATCTCAACAGGAACTAACAGTTCTGTAAAAAGAAAGAAATGTGTCTCTTAAAATCAAAATTTCACTAATCCTAGATAAAAACATCAGATGCAAACAAATAAGAAACCTAAACTTCAGCATAAGTGTATTTTCATTTTATCTGTTTTATATAAAGTAACATTCAAAAGATCATAAACATGAAAAGCTCAATTTTACCATGTCCTAAGATTTATCTTCACTGTAAAAAGTAAAATTTTAGCATTTACTAAGATATTATCTTCATTATAAGCTATTGAATATTATTTTTCACACTAACATTAATATAAAAAAAGGCTTAAAAACTAATTCTATTTGTTAATTCTAAACATTATAACCGGTTAATCATTAGTTTCAATTGCACCAGAAATATGTAGATTAATTAACACCACTTGAAAATAAAATAGAAAGCTCTCTAACATCAGTAAAGACAGCTTTATCAAACTTTATTTTTTGAAGCAGAAATGCAAGTACTTTTTATACACTGATTTGTGTGCAACCACCAAAATCAAGGTATATACTAATTATTATATAATACTGCTTCTTTATATATATACTTAATATCAAACATAATCAGCCTTCTTTAATAAATATTAAAAGTAAAATCATCATTAGCACTTACACTACTAGTGCTGCTAAATGTGTATGTCTGAATGACAACATCTAACTGTTAACTAAGTTGAATGCTGTGTATTCCCTGTATTGTGTACAAGTTGGAAAGGTCTTCAATGAACTTCAAAATTATATACAAAAAAACAACAACACTCATTCATACCTGAACACATCATTTTGTAATTTTTTACAAAACGAAATATATAGGGATTTTTTAAAATGTCTAACATCTTCAAGTTTCATACTCTTTCTTGAAACTCTCAGTGAAATATGTTATCATGATTTTTATACAGATATATTTCAATTTACAAAACTGTTGTCAGTTTTAGTTACATTAAGATACAGTAATGTAAAATCCACTAACAAAACTTTTCCTCACATTTAATTGCAGTTGGCCAACTCTACACAATCTTTTGCAGGATAATTAATTTTGGTAACTGTATTTCTTGAAGCTAAAGATAAATTAATCACATTTCTAATATCATACTACACTTTAAGAAACAAACCTTAAATTATATTTAAGTCACTACTCATCATAATTGGAGTAAGGAAATTTAAACCCTATATTATCTATTTATTTAACACCTAATTATTTGATATTATTATTTATTTATTATTTTCTTGAATTAATCTACTCATCATTTAGAAGGACTGCTGAACCAGCAAGCTAGTCTCCTTGATGCCAGAGCAGGTCAAGCACCAACAGGAGACCGTAACAGTAATTAAAAGAACTTTGGAATGAAATTAAGAAGAGTGTATAATGAAAGAAGCAATAATTCTTTGATGACATTTCATGTTTGTATTCTATATTGCTGAAAAACATGGTTATATGAGTTTCACGTTTTTAGAATTAAAATTAATTTCAAATAGGTACTTGCCTTGGAAATACTGAATGCCTTTCCTTGTCGAGTTTGAACTCATGCTGTCAACAAAACATGTGACTCAAAATTTCTTAATGTCTTTTAAGTATTTGCATACCATACATCACTTACCCATAATACTTCACTCTCCAACCATCCCTGTGACTTATTGTGCAAGTGTCAGTGGATCTTACATAAGTTCTGCTTTCCTGCCATAATTTAGACTTGCTTGAAAGTTGCAGTCATGATGAAAATGTGGTTGTGCAGAGGCAGGAGGGAAGCTATTTAATAGGTAAGTACCTGTTAGAAATTCATTTCAATTATAAACATGTAAAATTCAAATCAAACACTTCTGAAACAATGAAAGCCAGAATATCCACATTATAAAGAGGTGGAAACCAATGAATCAAAATTACACAGCAGGAAGATAAGTTATTTAGTCTACAAAAAGAAAGGAAAGACAAGAAAAGTAGCCAAGCAGAGTTGAAGTAGAATTCAGAACAAAAAAAATTCTTAGAACTGTAATCAAGGGGAAAATGAGTGTAGCGGCCCAACTTTAAAAAAAAAACACTAAACCTAAAGGACAATAAGAAAAAAGTATTCTTTCAGCCTTGTTTATTTAGGCACAGTGATCAATTCTGCAAATGATCAATAATGTATATCATTGGTGCAGCCAACAATGGGACATGGGTGGTGGTATAAACAGGTAGGAGGAAGGTTCTCAGGGAAGCAGCCCAGACACATATTAAGAAAAAACAGAGTCTAGAGACAGTAGCCCCTCTTTATCCATATCTAAATTAGCCAGGGAGTCACAAAGCAAGAGAATTGAAAAAGACCAAATTAAGCCCTAAGAATGGGATCAACAATGTAAGGACAGTGCAATGAAAACATAAAAGTTTATGAAACCCATCCTGGTTGGAGCAGAGACATCTAATAAAATCTTTCATACCATGCAAAGATGTTCATGCAGAGGTAACAAAGGTACCTGCTGAGACATCATCAGGCACTAGATGGCAACCTCCATCCACATCTAAAGGGCAACACTATATCATGGAGATCCAGCACAGAAGGTGAAATGTGTCTAGGAATAATGCAAGAGTATGTGTGACCTGTAAATAATTCTGATGTGTTTTTAAATAAATGTTCATACATATATATATTCAAAAATATCTCACCCCAGGCATTCTAAGATTTGTAAACCAGGGTGTTGGGAGATAAAGAAGTTCCTGGTGGACACGACCCCTCCTAATAATGTCTTCCTTTTAAATACGACTTTTCTGTGCACGGAACAATTTTACATTGATCTCACCTCCCATGAACGACAGATGCGACATACAACCATGATTATGGGGGGCAGAAGGTTAGATAAAGATCTCTCTCTATAGACTTTTCTTCATATCAATAACATGATTTACAGAGACTGATGAATACAGTGTATACAGTATGAAACAAAGAGATGACACAAATGCAGATTGCTTCAGAGCTTAGTATATGTATCTTGGTATCCTGGGGTGTTCAAATAAATTCTTTGATATATGCACAAAGGTATTTTGGTTTAAAAACTTTCAGGTCCTGAAAGGTTACCAGGGGCAGTCAGAAATTGTTGTTTGACCCCACTCACAGAATTAAGGTTTATTCTTTTAGTGAATGTAGTAGATTTTGAGATAGTGGCCTAGATGTTAAGTAACTTGATTAGAATTTACTAGCGGGGTGTAAAGGTTATTAACTCATGGTTTGTTGAGTAACAGACTTGACTAACGTGTGCAGTAAGCATGGCTAATGAAATACCTCAAAGCATCTGGGAAAGTTGCAAATGTCTCAAGCTGAGAGCAGAAAGTCCCTGTGAAAAAAGAAGGCTCAAACTCGCCTCCTCAAAGTGTTGATATAGAAATGTGATGTGGACGTTGATGTAGACCAAAGCTGTGATGAAAGCAACCAGTTCCAAGTTATACATGATCTATAAACAAAACATAGAAATCAGAGAATTTCTAGTCAAATTGAAATTGTTTTAATACAATTTGTACATTACCTGATTATCTATACAGTATATAAATCATTATGCTCAACCCCTGTGAATAGCAACTGGCACAGCTTGAACTCGGTCTTTGGTTATCTGATTATTGATCCTTTGAATAACAACTTCCTGTCAGATGCAGCTTTTTTTTTTATCATGACAGATAGGTCAGTCATATCTAAGAGGGACTACTATATAGCAATACTTGAGTTGCCAAAGACATATGCAGAGATTAACCCTATCGTGATGGACATCCTTTACTGGGCATGTCATAAGGTTTTAGTGACTTACATTCAAAATTTTATTAATCTACTTTTTTGTTTATGTTATACCAATTAGTATAATATAAAACCTTAGATAATAATCCATAAAATTAAGTTCTTAATTTTATAAGGTAATATTTTAAAAAAATCCTGAATATCCCCTAGTGTGACATTTTCTCTAGGCATCTCCTCTTCTTTATCCACCACCCCTCCAAAAAGTAAAACATTCAACCTAAATTACTCACTATAAGATTGTCATTGCTCAGCCAAACCATAATTTTTATAGCCTTCAATTTTGTTTGGTTACTGAGCTATCATATAGAAAATCAAACCCCTCTTGCCACACCCACCTGTTACATCCTCTCTTTCAGGATCTGTGAATAGTTCTCTCTTATGTTTAATTCTGTATTATCTATAATCAATAGAAAGGCAAAGTTTTCATATATCAAATGACGTATTATATAACGTTCTTTTCTGAATGGAGAATTGTCAATTTCACTGTTAGTACAAGCTTCATTCCCACAGGAAATATAACGACTAGCTTATATGATTTTGTAACAGTTCTTGTCACAAAGTTAGAAAGCCAGAAAAATTGTGATAGTTAGTGGAAATTGTCTACTTTTTGCATGTTATTATTCTGTGTTCTTTGGTGCATTATTTAATTAGATAAAAAATCATTTACTGCATTACTGCCATTAGTATAAAACAAGTAGGGTTAAGTGTCATTAACAATCAACAGGAAAAAAAAAGAAGATTCGGGTAAGTACTTTATTCATTATTATAAAAGTAACTAAAATGTAAAAATAGGGATCTCTTTAGGTTAGATTAGGTAAAATAAGTAATAATAATAATGATATAATAAAAATGTTTGTGGGTAACATAATTTGATAGCGTAACGTGACTTCCACATTCCCCAAGTGATTTACAACTTATAATGGTGCGAATAGTAGTTAGACACGATTTAAAGAGCAATAAAACAATAAAATTTAATTATAAATACATGTATACTGTTATGAGTTTAAAGCTACTTAGGATAAACAAAGGTATTAGGTCATCAAGAAATTAATGTCGCTTTTTTTTAGATGAAAAACCCAAACAACTTATATATCAAACCGAAACATTTATTAAATGAAATAGTCTCTATTCTTATCGATTATGCTTTCCATCTTACAATCAGGTTGTTAGTGCTCTGATTAAAGAAATCACTTGGCTTTGAAGCAAAAAAAACATGTCGATGTCCTCTTTAAACCTTTCCACATTTACATACGTTTTCCCATTAAGATGGTGTTGCAGTGAACGAAAAATATGGTAATCTGATGGTGCCATATCTGGAGAATATGATGAGTAAGGGAGAACTTTCCAACCCAATTCCATAATCTTGTGTTGCGTCAAACGTGCCACATGTGGACGTGCATTGTTGTGAGGAAGAAGAACACCTTTCCAATTGACAAGGGAAGGGCGTTTCTGATGAAGGGCTTGATGTAAACGTTCCAGTTGCTGACTATAGATTTCTGCATTGACAGTTCGCTGTGGATTGAGGAGTTAAAAATGAACTACTCCTTTGACATCCCACCAAATACAAAGCATCACTTTCTGTGGATGGAGTCCAGGTTTTGGGGTCAGAAGTGGTTTTTGTCTAGGACTGAGCCATTATTTTTACCATTTGATATTCGTATAGAGAATCCATTTTTCATCACCGGTGACAATTCTGTCCAAAAATGGTTCACACGCATTACGCGCCTGAAGAGACGAAGCACCATTCACACGTTGGAAACGATTATCATTGGAGAGTTTGTGAGGCACTCAAACACCTTCTTTATGGAGTTTTGCCATATTCCTTAAATGTTTACATATTGTTTCATGAGAGACATGCAATTTCA
>NW_013667585.1:134317-138837 GCF_000517525.1 Limulus polyphemus
TAAAGTCACCTGGACTAAATATGCTGAACTATCGTTGACACTTATGAATGTTCTAAACATTTCCATAAACTTATTTGATATTCTTTGTGGCTACAGAGGTGTTGTTTCCCTTCTTGTATTCAAACAGCATTACATCCTGAATGTGTATCTTGTAGTGTGCCATCACTATAAGGGATTAGAGTATACTAAGCTTTACACATTATATAGGCTACACTAATGAGACGTTTAGGCAGTTCATTTAACTATTATGCATGATGTGCGTTTTTTGGGGGGGGTGGTTAATAAAACTGTTCTAAAACCCAACATTAATTTCTTGATGACCTAATAGTTTCACGTTACAATATGAAGTCATTCTAGGAAGAAAATGGGTAATTTAGATTTATTTTTCAATTTTGTTTTTGGTCTAATTGACCAATGTTTTATAGAGTTAGGATAGAGAAAATAACAGATATAATATAAAGTTTTACTAAAAACAAACATTTAAACTGTATTTAGGAGGTTTTAGAGATTACACAAATCAAATCTGAGATTTTTTAGATGAAGAAAAGTATTTTTAATCTTAACTTGAAAATCATTTTGCACACAGACTATTCAAAACAAATACTTGATATATTCACAGACAAATCTGTTTTAAGTTTATTCAAAATAGTTTACAAAAATATTATTATTTTTATATGAAAGACATAATGTTTACTGAAAGACTATCAAATTTTGTGAACATATTCATACTATATTAAAAGTTTATAGTATCAAATCTATAAAGACATTATACGAGTACAAAGATACAAAGAGGTCATGTAGTTGGTCAAAAACGACCGAGCCCGTGTTGAGAGAGTTAAGTAAACTGCAAGAGTCCTAATTTGACAAATTCATATATATATATATACAGATTCTCAACAAATAAGAAGAGACTGTATTAAATTATTCACCTGTCTTGTGTATATTATTTTAAGTCCAAATTATTATTAAAATCCCACAAACCCTGGAATGGTTAACCGTGGGTGTTGGTTAGAAAACTGAAAAACACACAAGAGATGGATTCCATCAAGCCTGAAGAAAAATTCCAGGTGACAAATAGAAAATTATATTTGTTTTTAGACATTTTAAGTTAGTGATTTATGCATTATTTGTGAAAAAGAATTAGGCTTAGTTAACTATGAGTGCAAGAATCCAAAGCTACACACGTGTATTTACAAGTGTATAGAAATCCATTAATGTGATGTTTTGCCCTTCAAGCATGAAAAAAAAAGTTAAAATTTTAAAAGCCAGGCAGTAAAACTTAAAAAGTAAAATAAAACATATGTGAAAAGGTAAAAGGTAAATCCTGAAGATAGAGTAAGAAAAAAAAAAAAAGAAAAAAGATACTTCTCACATATTTAATCATTTTCAAAGTTTTATATCACTCTACATTGATAATTTAACTACAGTTAATGTAAGGGTACAGAAAATAACAGATAAGATAAAAAAAATTACCTTAAAAAACTTTTTATATTCATTTGGAAAGTTCTGGTGGTTAAGTAAATGAAACCTGTGAGGTGAAAAGAAGGTTTTTGTTTGTTTGTTTTGTTTTTTGTTATGCACAAAGCTACACAAGGGCTATCTGTGCTCTGCCCACCACGGGGTATTGAAACCCGGTTTTTAGCGTTGTAAGTCTGCAGACATACCGCTGTGCCACTGGGGGGCATGAAAAGAAGGATTTGTCTTCTCATCATAAAAACCATCTAGCACTCAGCTTCAAAAATTCAGTAAAATTTTTTCCAATAGATATATAATTAAAAATTCTGATTTTTTATGTATAACAGACATGTATTGTTGACTGAAACCTTTCCAAATTTCATGAAAATACACTCACTAAATTAAGAGTTCTAATATGATTTTCAAGCTTGTGTAAAATGATTGACCATTGCTTGGAGGGTTAAGGAGAAGTCATCATTCCTAAATCAGAGAGGATCTGCTTAGCAGGTTAAGAAATAAGCACATTCAAAGCTTGTGAGATTGAAAAGCCCAAGGAGAATAATGAAGAGATCAAGAGAGAGTGATGATACAAAATCTCAGATGAACAAGATATTGAGTAGTCATAAGCTGAGATGAGGACTCATGAACAGTCCAAATCAAAGAAGATGTAAAATGAGAGTACAATTCAGTGCAAAGAATCCACTGAACATGAATCTTCTTATCATCCACGTATAGAGGGCAAGTGATATAGAGTGGATGTACGAGACCAACTAAAGTTGTTGCTACATGTGTATAGAACTCTTAATCCACACCAAAAGGGATATAAAAGGAAAAATCACACTATCATGTGAAAAATGAAGACTGTTGAATAAGTATGTGAAAGTAAAAGTAATATGAAACTCCATTTGTCACCTAAAAACCTTGAGAAAGGAACTGTCATGAGATGTGCATAGCTTCAACTTGGAAATGAGCAATATCTATATAACAAATGAGAATGGAAAAACATTCAACCAGTCTCTAACCTTCTGTTGTTTGTGGTACCAAAAAGAGATTCTGAAGTAAAATGAAAAACAACGTTAACATCCTTTTGGCATGGAAAAGGTTTGAAACCCCCAGATCCAAAATAAAATTAAAATTTGAAGATGTGAATCATGGATACAGAATAGAAAATCAAAGTGAAGAATCTGATGCATCCAAGGCTTATGAAGATAAACAAGATGCTAAGATGATCCCCCAAATTCCATACAGTGGAGTCATCCAAAACAAAGTCAGTGAGTGAATGATAAAGACTCATCTAGACCTATCTCACTTACATTGATGCTAAGCTACTTAAAAATTTGTTTATGTGTTTGAGTGCAAAGCTACATCAGAGGCCATCTGTGCTCCATCCTTGGGTAACCAAACCCTAGCTTTCAGTGTTAGAAGTCCATAAACATACCACTGACCCACAGGGGGACACTACACTCAAAGTATGAGTATATGTAATAAACATTGGAAAAAAACCACCACATATACAGTGACAAAAGCAAGATCAGATGCTGAAAACCGTAATCAACTCCTGGTGGTAAGCATCCCCTGAATAGAAACAAGATGGAGTAAAAGATCTGCAAAGAGAAAAAAAAAAGGAACACTTTGTTTTTATGTGAAAGATACACATATATATGAATACTGCTTAACTAAAATACAAGTATCTTGCAACACCACCCACCTGGTGAAAGTGTCTAAAGAATGTACGAGCCACATGGTAACAGAAACAACAGCAGTGACATCAGTATATAATAAGTATATTATGATCTTGAGCAAAAATAAGAAGAATAATACCAATAAGGGTGCAGAAAAATAATATCTCAAACACAGGCCAAATCACAGCTTGCAGGGCAGATAACTGATAATGGGTTACAGTAATGTGAAAAAAAGGAACATGAAATGTATGAATATAGGGACATTTTAAAAAATGATCTCCAACCCTCAAATCACGAGAAGGTTGGAGAAATAAGAAAGCAAGTACACAAGCATCCTCAAACAAAACTAAAATAGATTCAATACTGAAAATATAGAACATACCTCAGAGCAAAAGAAATAACACCAGCAGAAATGTTGAGGATTAGGACTAGCACTGTATCAGACAAAACTCCACAGACACTGAAGGTGATGAGGCTTGAGCAAAAAGTACTTTGATGAAACAGAGAAAATTTACAAGTGATAAACAAATTAAGCATCCACTCAAATACTATGCTCCTGAGTAATATCAGCATACAATGGCAGGAATAAACGAAACTACAAATGATACGAATGAATCAACGATATCACCTGCACACTATAGGCAAATTGCACGAGACCTAAGATGAAGACAGAGAAAGTCTGATAATAACAGAGTTACCAAAAAGAATGTCATAAGAGCACAACTTTCAACAAAAAAAAAATCTAAATTATGGAGGGAAAGCAAAGCTTACATGAGATCTATTTATAGTAGTGGATTATTATAGGCAAGTGAGGTATGGTATGAAAACAAATAAAGAACATTCTGAAAGGGAAAAAAGACTTTCAGTATTTGACAGGTAAGTCTGCCCAATTTGAATATAAGGCCATTAACCAGTTATTGGCAGATAAAGTAGTTAATATGAAATATCGAAAATAGACTTTACTTCAGAAAACAAAAATTATGTTAAAGAGTTATTGGATGATAGTGTTGTAGAGATGCCAAATGTATTAAGTTGTTAAAGGTTTAATCACATATTACATTTAATTCCTAAAAATAATTACATTCCAAGAAAAACTTTTTAAGGCCTGAGAAAATCTTCCATATTTACATCTTGTAGTGCTGATGGTATTTTACATTTTGAAAAAGATGTAAGAATCAATTTATATCTTCTTCTAATTAACTTATCTGATTCCTAAAAACATTTTAATTGAAAATGAGCAGTTTGTTATCGAATGTGAAATATTAATAAATAAGCAAAGGATAATTATTTGCACCCCTGCTGTTTAGACACTGAAAGAAGTATTTAAAATTCACTACACTGTTAACCCTCTCACCCTGGGTACACTTTCATGCACATGACACA
>NW_013667585.1:139079-146205 GCF_000517525.1 Limulus polyphemus
AGTAGTATACAAGTTTTAAGTTCTTAATTCTACAAGGCAATATTTTAAAAAAATCCTGAATTTCCACTAGTGTGACCCATGTGACACATTTTGTCTTAGCATGTCACCATCTCTATTTTATCCCTATGAAAATGTTCAAAATTAAACATAAAATACTCTCTATAAAATCATTATTGCTCAAACAAACCATAAATTTTACAGCCTTCAATTTTGTTTGGTTACAGAGCTATCAAATAGAAAATCAGACACCTCCTGCCACATCCTCTCTTTCACAATTCATTGATAGTTCTATCTTACGTTTCACTATGTATTACTTATAACCAATAGAAAGTCAAGGTTTTCATCTATCAAATGACGTATTGTATAACGTTTTATTCTGAACAGAATATCATCAATTTCACTTATAGTACAAGATTCATTCCCATGAGAAAGTTAATGACTAGCTTGGATGAATTTGTAATGGCTCTTGTCACATAGTTAGAAAGCTAGGAAAATTTTGAGAGGTAAGTGAATTTGTCTACTTTTTGCATGTTATTAGTCTATATTCTTTGGTGCATTATTTAATTAAATAAAAATTATTAAGTGCATTACTATCTATAGTATAAAAAAATTAGGGTTAACTCTCTTCGAAATCCGACAGCTAGAAAAAACAAGATTAGGTAAGTACTTTATTTCTTGCTTTTCTTATTTATTCTTTATTTATTATTGTAAAAGAAACTAAAATCTAAAAATAAGGATCTTTTTAAGTTATTTAAGACTAGATTAGATAAAATAAGTAATAATAATAATATAATTAAAATGGTACATGAGGCACGTATGTGAGCAGCTCATGGGTAGTGTAATTCCATAACGTAACATGAGCTGCACATTCCCCAAGTGATTTACAACTTATAATGATGTGGATAGTAGTTAGACGCAGTTCAAACTTACAGCTTACATAGATAAACAAATGTAGTTTCATGTTACAATCTGAAGTCATTCTAGAAAGAAAAGGTTAATTTAGGTTTATTTCCATTTTTTTTTATGGTTATGAGGTTGGTTATGACCGATCAAATTTTGAGATACGGTAGAGAAAATAACAGATAAACTATAAAGTTTTACTGAAAAAAACTTTGAAATGCATTTAGGAGGTTTTATGGATTACACAAAGGAAATTTGAGATTTTTTGAGATGAGGAAAGTATTTTTAAATTTTAACATGAAAATTACTTTGCATTATTCAAAACAAATAGTCAATATATTCATGGACAAAACTTTATTTTATTTTATTAAAAATAATTTACTAAGAAATATGAGTTTTTGTATGTGAAAGACTTGTAATATTAACTGAAAGACTGTCAAATTTCGTGAAGATATACCCACTGTATTGAGAGTTATAAGTAATAAATCTATAAAGACTTTAAATGAGTACAAAAAGGGTCACATGATCGGTCAAATTAACCAAGCCCATATTGAAAGTGTTAATCAAACAGTAAGTCACAAACAAAAGTTAGAATTGAAACTAAAAACAGAACCCAAGAAAATCTGTGTACAACAGCTGCCAAAGAATTACAGTTATGTCTCTTACAGCAACTTCAGGAAAAATACTGACAGAATACACTATGGACCTTGTTTATTTTATATTCCTGTTATGTATTAGTTGAAACTTTAAGTGCTGACATGATCGGCACACAGAAAAATTAACTTCATATATCTTGTTGTGAATGTTGTTAGTTTCTCACCAAAGCAGTGTCCAGTTACATGTAAGATATGTCACAGTAAGTTGCTCTATATTTCAACATGCATTATATGATGATTTATTTACCCCTGAATTTCAACACAGATATATAAGTACTACATAAATGTAAAGAGTTGTTCTGAAGTAATCATCTAATATCTTCAGAGATAATGTGATTGTCACTTTTTAGCAATGATTAGTGTGCTCTGTCTGATCCACTCCCGATTTTCTTACAGCTACAATAGTGACTAAGAACATTGTCAAAAAATTCACTCAATTTTCATTTTCAACAGAATATGAAATACCTCTTTAATGAAAGCAAGCGATCAGCTTCTCTCCATCCTGATCTCAGACTTCCATGAGCAGAGGAAAAAAAATCCTGGTCAGTAGCTTCTCCAGCAAACAACACCACTGGCCACTAAAAATACCAAATACATAGTGATTACAGCAATCTACTGTGGTACAAAATAATCACTCATTTAAAATGGTGTAGTAGCAGTAGCATTGTTGATCCACAGTAGGCTCTTAAAGTTAATGATTTAGCTAAATAGGTTAAAATTTAGGATCAACAGCAAATTAATTAGCTGATTGTGTACTTCATCAACATGTGAAATTTGATAATATTTTGTAGCAAGTGACATCAGATTAATGAAACGTACACTAGCCACTACAGCTTGGCAACTAATGCTTATCAATTAATCCTCAGGTTCATTAATTGATTACAATCAATTATTCTTACACGAGATAATATTCTTATTTTCAGCTATTTTTGGGATTTCCAACTACCCCTTGTTTAATATATTAGACATTTTCAGGTACAACAATTTAAAATTAAGTTACTTTTTAATCCTAAATTGTTGTACATAGAAATGTTTCATATATGCAGTGAAACTTAATACAAAGTTCAAAATAGGATTAATCCCATATCTTGGATGTCTCCCTACAAACTTTCACAAAACTAATAGAAATATATTTTTTGTTGAGTAAAATAAACATTACTTTGTGACATTGTTTATAAACTAGAAGAATATTAACCATAACAGTGACTAATGAGCTTATTATTAGGTACAGGTTAACATGGAGTACGTGCATATATACAGATATGTAGAATAAAATAATACAATAGTCATAAAATATATGTTTAATGGATTGAAATTTTCAGTATCATCTTTCACAATTTTTGGTCAATTTGGGCTCAATAATTTAAAGAGATAAACTTCTGCTTACAAACTATAGGCAAATACTGCAAACCACTATGCTGTGATCCAGATGTTATCTTTTTCATATATGTATATATATCTATAAAGAATACTTTAAACCTCCTGACCTGGAATCAAGCTGCAGTTCTTTAAACTTAAAGAAATTATTCAGTCTTCACTGATATCATCATTCGTATTTATCATAACAATGCCTCTGATTTTCTACTTAAAATACTACATGCTTAAACAAATTCAATCATCTCATAGCTATATTTTTCTTTTTGAATGCTATACCATTTCTCATTAAAAATCCTAAATCAAGTTTAGAAATGACAGTTGTACATTAATCGATCATTCAGTTATCTTTACTCTAAACTGATAACTGTTTTCCCAAGTTTACAACCTTAGCAAAGAAGGAGACCTTAAACTATTTTAGGCATATTAATAGAAAAATCATGAGTTTAAAAACTAATCCTTAAGTAGTTACGAAATTCATGTATTAAACTTAATGCTCTATTAAATTTAGTTATACTCTAATTCCAAGTTTTAAATAGAAGAAGCAAAATTCATTTAAATGTTAAAACAAATGAATAAAGAAAAACTTTTATCAGAACTTTTTTTCATCATAGAACACCTGGTATTAATTCTTGAAGCTAAGACTTTTCTTAAAACCATTAAACTGTTTTGACCAATCAAACTGCCTCATGAATGTTGTGTTATTCATTTATCTACTCACCTCTATAAGTAAGGTTGAAACCCAAAAATTAAGAACTTTTTTCACTTATCTAGTTTTTCCACAGCTCTCAAAAGTTGAAATGTAAATTAATTCTGTGTATAATGTGGCAGGAGTGAAAACAGAGAAATCTACATTGCTGGTACTGTATGATCCCTTTCTAATTATGAATTTCACAAATCTTTCGATGGGAATACATGCTGTTGAACAGCTGAGATAGCAAAATGCTAATTATGTTTTGTAAGTAAAAACAATTTAGTTTGCAAGCAGATTTAACAATATAATTACATATAAATTGAGTAAATGTTCTTAATAATTTTCTTTAAAATAAATAAAAAAAAATTCCGCAAATGTTGTTACAAAATGATTGTTTTAATAAAATGGTTTTGGAAAAGAAAATATACAAAACTCTCAATATGAGTATACAAGTCAGCAAAATTAAGTTTCTTATGCACTTATTAACCAGATGCACACAAGCTCAGTCTACTGAACCAACCAGGTACTGGAGAAGGAGTATTAGCTGTAATTCAGAATTCACTATGTATCTCTGCACAAAATGTGACAAGTGTTTAGTACAAGTCTGTTGAACACATAAAATTAGATGAGTTACAAAGAATTTCTAAATTAAATAATAAGTTGAATAATCTCCAAGTGGTTTAACTTTTATTTAAAGAAGGATGACATTTCGAGCTAGTGCTCTTTGTTAGGTTGTACAGTTTACAACAAAAGTATCTAAATAAAAAGAAATAAACTTGGCAATTGTTCAACCTATTATTTAATTTCATCATTTTTCGCCACTTAAGCGGTGTTAACTATATTTGTCTTTTTACAAAGTATTTCTACCCAAGATATGTCTGTGAAGTTATAATTTTCCTATACTGAAAAAGGATTTCCAATAGGTACTTACCTCCTTTCACATAAATAGTTATTCTGATTCAGTGCTACCCTCTATATGCAATTTGTTTTGTTTTTTGCACATGCCACAAGTCTTGAAACTCCCATCTATTTGGAATTGGCTCATTCCAATTCATCTTGCGTGCAAATTATTATGCACCAACCCTCCACCAATAAGAGTGCAACATACTCTTGCCGCATGTGACTCCCTCTATTCAATTGTACCAAACTATTACTTGGAGTGTTGGTAGAAAATGGAAGCACCAGCTTTCAGTGAACAGGAAGGGTGGGAAGTGTGAAAGGAGGTAATTACCCATCAAAAATATGTTTTCAGTATAGGAAAATTATAACTTCCAATACGGTACATTACCTCCACTCAAATAAATAGCTAGAATACCACACTGAGTTGGTGGATAGACCAGTGTGAGGGAAAGAAGCATCCTTTGAAAGTGTCCTAAGGACACTCCCCAAAAGGAGATCTTCAGAGCCAAAGATCATATGTGGGAGACCACACCACTTCTGAAACAGGTATATTCATTGCCCATTGTGGAAAGATATTGTATATATGGGCAGAAGAACAAAGGAGCACATCCAAGTAGGAGAGAACTATGGCAGGATAGGGAGCTAAACCATACAATATTTATGAAACTCAATCCCGGAAAACATAAAAGTGGGTAAGATTAAAAAGATGTGCCTCTAGGTGTAGAGTGAGTAGGGCACAACGGACCATAACAGCAAGTGAATTATATCTAAAATCCATACCGCTGGGAACCAACATCCATGCAGGGGTAGGATGAGAATCATACTATTGGTAAGTCAACTACAATCCAAAATCCAGCCACCAGGTACCAACATCCATGTGGGGATAGGAAAGAGAATCATACCACTGGCAAGTCCACTACAAACCAAAACCCAGGCCACTGGGAACCAACATCCATGTGGGGGTAGGAAAGAGGATCATATTGGCAGCAATCAACTACAATCCAAAGCCAAGCCATCTGGCAGGGGTAGGAAAGAGGATCATACCATCTTCACCTTAACTTCGTAAGGCTGGAGGAAATCAAGACCCTCAGACCCATGAATTGGGCACATGTTAATCAATATGAGCACGGTCAATTTGACTGACCACGTGACCTCTTTGTACTTGATTAAAGTCTTTATAGGTTTAATACTTCTAACTTTCAATATAGTGTGTATATCTTCACAAAATTTGGCAGTCTTTCAGTTCATATTATAAGTCTTTCACATAAAAAATTGAAGTACTTTAATAAAATAAAATAAAGATTTGTTCATTAATATATTGAGTATTAATTTGGAATAGTCCAAATGCAAAGTAATTTTCGTGTTAAAATTAAAAATACTTTTCCTCATCTCAAAAGTTCTAAAATTTCCTTTGTGTAATCCCTTAAACCTCCTAAATGCATTTCAAAGGCTTTTTTCAGCAAAACTTTATACTTTATTTGTTATTTTTCTCTACCCTATCTTAAAACAGAATCGGTCAAGTCAACCTACCTCGTAACCACACACGAAAAAAATTCTAAATTACACTTTTTTCTTTCTAGAATGACTTCAAATTGTAAGATGAAACTATATTTCTTTATCCTAAGTACCTCTAATTTGTAACAGTATACATCTATCTATAATTAAATTTTACTGTTTTATTGCCCTTTGAGCCATGTCTAACTACTATCCATGCTCGGGGAATGTACAGCTCACACTACGCTAATAAATTACATTACCCACAAGCTACTACAAGCTGCTCACATGTGTGCCTCGTGAAACATTTTTATGATAATATTGATATTATTTATTTTACCTAATCTAATCTTAACTAACCTAAAAAGATCCATATTTTTATATTTTAGTTACTTTTATAATTAGACATAAAGAATAAACAAGAAATAAAATACTTAAACAATCTTCTTTTTTCTTGCTGTCGTTTGTCGAAGAGAGTTAACCCTAATTTTTTATACTAATGATGGTAATGCACTTGATAATTTTTATTTAATTATATAATGCACCAAAGAATGTAGACTAATATATACAAAAAGTAGACAAATTCCCTTACCTCTCAAAATTTTTCTGGCTTTCTAACTATGCGACAAGAGACATTACAAATTCATCCAAGCTAGTCGTTAACTTTCTCACGGGAACAATGTTGGTACTCTGAGTGAAATAGACATTTAACCATTCAGAACATAACATTAAACAATATGTCATTTGATAGGTGAAAACCTTGACTTTCTATTGGTTATAGGTAATATATAATTAAACGTATGAGAGAACTATTAACGAATTCTGAAAGAGAAAATGAAGAATATAAAAATTATGTCTTGTCTGAGTAATGATAATTTTATAGAGAGTAATTTATGTTTAATATCGTACTTTTTCGAGGGGTGGTGGATAAAATATGGAAGATGACATGGTAAGACAAAATGTGTCACGTGGGTCACACTAGTGGAAATTCAGGATTTTTTAAAATATTGCCTTAAAACTTGTATACTATTAAAATATGAATTAATAGCTAAGATCTTATGCTATTCTAATTGGTATAATATAAGCAAAAAGTAGTTTAATAAAATTT
>NW_013667585.1:146231-158231 GCF_000517525.1 Limulus polyphemus
GGTATAATATAAGCAAAAAGTAGTTTAATAAAATTTGAATGTAAGACACTAAAACCTTGTGTCATGCACAGTAAAGGATACCCATAACGATAGGGTTAACATGGGTGACAGTTTAGCAATTTTCCACTTTCTGTAGCTTGGACTGTGATAATCCAAACTAACACACATTTTCAGTGGTTGTGTTCTACTGGACCATTATTTCACATACCAAATTTCAAGGTAATCCATTAAGAAATACACGAAATATAAAATCTCGAATTTTGATTGAATTTCTTCCTTTTTATTTCTTTGCACCAAAAGTACAGAAACTTTATTTGATAGAAAAACATACTTAACTTTCATGGATTTTTTTTCAAATTTAGTACACTGAGAAATCTTTACAACCTACAATTAGGTGTCAAATTTAGTCTAAATGTAAGCCACGTGCAAAGTTATTCAACAAAAACCTTTCAATTTTGACTCAAATTTTTGCACCCGATCTATGCAAAAAATCATGTGAGCTATCCGTCTGAAATTTTTACTATAGCTTCAACAAAGAGTGAAGGTGGAATTTTTTTAGTTTTTTGTCATTCATATTAAAGATGGCTAATTTAGAGCAGCAAAAATACAGGGTGAAAGCATGTGCAGATACATAGGTATTGGTTAGGCCAAGCACTCTAGATTAGCAGTTTTTAGCTCAAGTTTTCCAAATAATTATATGGGTGGACGGTTATTGTCCATTATCAACTTTTAAGCACAAATTTGATACATTTTATGAAATTCACCTAATTAAAGAGCATTTAACATCACATGATATTAGCTTAAGCAGTTAACGTAAATACTGTTGCTTGATACAGCTGTACCGAGTGCATGTGAGTGATGACAATAAACTGTTAATCTAGTTTCCATGGCATTACTATAAAGGAAGTTATAACACTGTTTTAGAGAGGAAAACTGCCACTATATATTTTAAAAAATCTGGTTGATTCTGTAAAGTATAGGTTTGTTCCGAATAATAGGGTTGCGGTCCTAAAGCTAATGTTGGTTACTATCAAGTGTCACTTTCTTACTTGCTGTGGTTTTTGGTGTGTATTGACAAAAAGTCATGATATCTAATCAAAAACACCTCAAGTGTAAAAAACAGGTGTGGTCAGAAAAGGATTCAGCATCTTACTTAAAGGAATGAAATCAAAATTGGCAGCCAAACTGGTAGCTACACTTATAGCATTGATAAGAATTTTACAACAAATGTTCATTCATTTGTTAGCAGAGCATGTATTTTGTTTTATCAACCATCATGCCCCAAGTTGAACACAAACATGGAGTGGCTAACTAATGAATGAATATTTACTGTACAATTCTTATCAATACTGTAAATATAGCTACCAGTTTGACCACCAATTTTGATTTCATTCCTTTAAATTGCATGCTCAATCCTTTTTTTCATGCCTAAGGTGTTTTTTTAATTAGATATCACATGAAACTTTAAAAGAAATGGAAGAACCAGATCTCAAAATGCAATGCAAAGGAAGAGCATACAAGACCTGCTGGCTCTACATTTAACACAGCAAAAAACTAAACTAAATCCCTAAAGAAATCAGAAGAAGACCAAACTTTATCTACAACTGTGTCATTAAATTCTATATAAAAGGTATTGGAACACATCTGACCAATTGTCACTGATAAAAAAAAAATAGAATAGAAGTGGACCATTTCCTCCTATAACAGTATTTGGGGATGAAAGAAGCACTGTCAAGTATAAACTGAACCTCCAATTGGTCATTATATCCAGAAATATTTGTAAAAGACTAGAAGGAAAATTCACAGCACTAGAAGATACAGGGTCTTAATTGAATTCTATATGCACACTGCATAAAAAGTGAGAGAATCTAAGAAAGATGATAAACTCATGATTTAATAATAGTTTACTTCATGAAGTACAAAGAATAATGTAACTAGTTTAGTGAGTAGAAAGTAGACTCAGTAAATAGTTCTGTGAAATAGTCTAGTAAGTATAGGATCCATCCAGTTGAGGGCAAAAAATCACACGTATATATATATATGCATGAATAAAACTTTAATTAAAACTTCAAATTATAAGTTAATGAAAACACTAAATAATTTAAAAACGATTCTACACTGTAATGTGGAAATAAAAAAACAGTAGTTTTTAACTATCTTATGAGGTTACAATTTTCATATACCACATTATACTTACTGTACAATAAACTTACATTATACAAATTACTGCAACCTATATGATCTCAAAACATGATGGTATAAGCAAGAACCTAAGATGTGTACATAAAAGATTAAATAGCTTGATACTGCTAGCTTTATTGACTCCTTATCTTTGTTGCTGGCTGGACTATGAAAGACTATAAAACTCTCTGAACACACCTTTTCTGGCACTTCCTTGTTCAACAGCGTGCAATACAATGGCTCAGCCAAAATACTTGTCCTGAAACCTAATTTTGTGTAACTCACTGATCGATAACTATAAGCTCCACAGATGTATTGGTTTTTCTGCCAATTTGACCTGCAAATTTAGAGGATTTCCACGTCAAAAACTTTAGATGCCTAGGAAACAACATTTAACATACCTAGATATTACTTTAATACATTATTTCCTTACTAATAATTTAACAGTAATTTTCAGTTTCCTACAAAAGCAAATCTCACTGCAATGTAAAAAAGTATGTAAAGTACATATCTCAATTTTCCCACTCTTTAATAGGTATGCTTCTATAACTTTTTAATATCAGATATTCAATATTACAAGTGGCAGGACTGTGTTAAAATTTTTTGTATGCTACTGGCAATTTCATTTTATTTTTAATATTCATTACTGTTCTTAGCAAGCATAATAATGTCTTCAACCTTGAAAAATAATCACTTTTAAATAATCATTGCAAAATAACTGTTTGAAAGGTGTGAGAGACTTTGTAAAATACAAAAAACTCATGTCAACTGGAAGATATAAAAACTTCATTCATGATGAAAGTTAACACTTTACAACAATACTGAACTGAAGTGTTTCTGTAATACACCGACAATTAAAAGATGATGAAAATATGACATTTCTAACACATCATAGCAACAGTAAAAGCTGCAGAACACAACATTTATTAGCACAAGTTTAATAAATGTTTGTCATTTCTTTTGTATTATTATAACATTTAAATTAATGATTCTTAACTTACTGAACATTTATAGTTACTTTACCTTACCTTATCAGGGATATAGATTTAAATGTAACTTGATATGCACAGATTATCTGATAAAAGGAAACAAGCTACCCTTCACAGTATTTTGCATGAAAATAATAAACATTCATAACAGAAGTTAACATTCAAAATAATGATTGATATCATAAGCTACAAACCTAATGACTCTTCTTGGTAAAGGAATATCACTTCGACCCAAAAACATTCTCAGCAAAAATGCACACTTAATTTTCACTTCTTCTTCTCCTAATGTCTGCATTAGTTCTGCATCTTTTCCACTGATCCATCCTAACAGAACATTAGAATGGCCCTTAACAGTATCAAAACCTCTAATTCCACGCACCCATTCACTAGAAGCTTCCTAAAAGTAAAGTAATGAAACATGAATACTTTCATTCCATTCAATTTATATAAAATTAACTAATAACAAATCATCATTTGTTTATGCAAAAATATGAAATCAAGAGTACTCAGAAAAGCCTATCCTTTGCTAAACAAAAATACAAAGCAAGTTTTAGTAATCATCTTTAAAAATACAGCTGGTACATGAATGTAAAGAACATGAGAATACATGCACATCATTAAACAGTGATTTATGCCTGCCCTGTAAAGATATTGTGTACTACATAATGAAAGACCATACTGGGGCAAGTTGAACCACTGAAGCCAAGGCACATTGAGCTAAGTGGCTTAATGTGCCCTAGTTGCATAGTTACACCTTTTGGGTCATTTTCTATTGTACATAGCTTTAGTCAATATCTCTTGCAAATTAAGGCCTTTTGCTGCATCTGCTGTAATGTATGTAATGTAACTTAGTAAAAAAATCATTCTAAGGTTTATTCTAATAACTATTCACTCGTGATTTCAGAAATTGTGTATTACTATAAGTCAAAGACAGGCCAAGGAAAAACAGATGCATCACTGATGAAGAGAAAGGTGGAGGAAGTGAAAAGAAAAGAAAGACCCATAAGCGATCTTGTAAATGATAAATATATCAACAGGACAAACAATGGGGTGCTACATAAAAAAAACAACTTCAAAAGAGTTGAGTTAGTCTGGACAATTTGAAACGAACATTTAATACAAGAAAGACAAAAAAGTTTGTAGAAGTTCTCATTTATTTTTATCATTCCTCCTTAAATAGAGATATGGAAACATTAATAGATACTCCTTAAACATTATTGAATGTATGTTATTGATGTGCTGCAGGTCAACATCTTGCCTATGAATACGTGGTAAATCTCAACAGGATAATGCCAAATGGTTGGACTGAAAGACAAAGTACTGTGAAAGAATGGATGGCAAGTTTTATAAAGAGACTGCAATCACCAGAACCCACAAACATAGCACGTGCTCATGGATTTAATAAAGCTACAGTTGATGATTGCATCCTTTAGATGTTTCAGTGTATGGGCCTTTCAAAACATGTCACAACAAGGCAGTGAAGAAATGGAAGAGATCACTATACATGACCTGCCTAGATGTTTTTCTTGAGCCTTTCACCAAACTTGTTCATACACCAATGTTATGAAAAGTTTTAAGAAAAGTGGCATCTGATCAGTGAACTCTGATATTTTTAATGAGGCAGACTTCCTTCCCTTGACAATTTTTAAGCCAAATATTGAACCACATACTACCCTCATTGAAAGGCCAGGGAAACTCTCTCACCCGAAACAGAAGAAATGTCCACTCTCCCATCTGGAAAATCTGGAGTGGCAGCCACTCCAACTGAAATCACAATAATACCAAGAAAGCTCATGCAGTTCCCACTGAATATATAAGACCAATTCCTAGGATGAGTGTATACAAAAGAGCCAACAGAATAGGTTGAAAGCTTATGTCTACAAAACTTTTGACTAGTATGCATGAAAAGGAGAGACTGATAGAAATGTCATAGCTATTGGCTGAGAAAACAAAACAAGAGGAAGACAATAAAATCTGTTGAAAATTAACAAAACCAGAAAAAATAGAAACAGAAATTAAGGAAAAAACTCATTCAGGATGCAACTTTAACTCATGACAAGAAGTATGAAAATGAAGAGGAATATTTCCACAGTGATGATGACTTCTATGAAGATAAAGTCAATGAATTTGAAAGGCAGCTACTTCAAGAAGTTGACTCTGATAAAACCCTTAGGACAGGTTACTATGTGCTGATACAATTAATTGCAGTAAACTCAAACAAACCTTTCTATTATATTGGGTAACTGGTTGATGATGAAGATTCACGTTCTTTGGTTATTTTGTCCTGACATCAGAATACAAAACCACCAGGATGATTTGTAAAACCAGCAGTAGAAGATGTGTCTTCAGTGCACATGGATAGGGATGATATCTCTATTCATCTCCCTTGTTCATTTGATACAGGGGCCATTAAAAGATTTTTTGGAATCACATATTTTTTTTAATTGAACTCAACCAATGTAAATGTCAGTAAACTTGGTCTATGAAAATACCACATTGAAATGGATTTCAAGTACTTTTATTTTATTGAATTAGGCACTAAGATACATGAAAAGATCATTGGTTCTTTATTATTGGTGTGTGAATGATAAGTTCACACTTGATACAGACTAGGTCTAACTTTTATTAGTGTTCTAAACAACTTAAGTTGGCTGAGAAGTTTTATGTTTAATTTTAAAGGTTCATGTGATTTTTTTAGAAGTTTTCTTCTGATATATGCATACTTTTTAATATATTAACTTTCATGCTTGTTGCACTAATTTTATATATAATGTTGCTAATATGTGAAGCTTAATATTGTGGAAGGATCTGTTTGTTTTTGAATTTCGCACAAAGCTACACGAGGGCTATCTGCGCTAGCCGTCCCTAATTTAGCAGTGTAAGACTAGAGGGAAGGCAGCTAGTCATCACCACCCACCGCCAACTCTTGGGCTACTCTTTTACCAACGAATAGTGGGATTGACCGTCACATGATAACGCCCCCACGGCTGAAAGGGCGAGCATGTTTGGTGGGACGGGGATTCGAACCCGCGACCCTCAGATTGAGAGTCGAGCGCCTTATCCACCTGGCCATGCCGGGCCCCCATGGATCTTTACAAACTGTGAAATCTTTCTGCTAATAACACTGAGTAATTAAGATTGAGAACATTATATTTTGTGATGTTTTCGTTTTATATATGTTTGTTTGTTTGAAGTTAAGCACAAAGCTGTGCTACTAAGAGGGGATTATGTATGTTTTAAATAAATATCAGTTGTTGTTTTTATTCGGATATATCTAAAAACTTATACTTTTTTATTTACTTTGCACCATTGGCTAATTCAATGTGCCCCGGTTTTTGGATCAAGCTGCCATAAGTATGGGGTGGGTCAAGCCAATTTGTTTTTGTTTTTATAAAGCAAATTCCTTGTAGTTGTACTACAAATTTCAAGATAGCATTATGAATCTTAGCTAATAATTAACCAACATAGTAAAGTATAATGACGTGCTAGTATCCTATTACTATAATCTTTGTCTTTTAGTGCACCAAAATATAAAATGGGGCTCACCGTGCCCCGATCTTCCCTACATTTAAAACTTCTTCCACAATTAAATCGCTAAGTGAGATGGACACATATGATGTAGAGAAAACCAAGAATCACAGAAAGATTCAGAAATCAAAATCTAAAAAATATAATGTTTAAACTTCAGAAATATAATTTTAAATGAGAATCTTACAAATGCGGTTGAATAATAATATAAAAAAGTCATGATCCCTGCATGTTTTTCTAGTTCAGCTTCAGATGACACGACAGTTAGAGTTACTTGTACTTCTGCTTGTACACAACTCAATGTATGAAAGTATTCGTTAATTATATAACTAGCCACAGTGTTCGTGTTTACCTTGTTTGGACTAAATAGTAATGTGGTTCTACATATAGTTTACTTATTACAAGTTATAAACGTAACCAGTATGACTAAGGTAAGAGAAGATTGATTTAATACAAAAAAGTTACGAGCAAGTTAATATTCATTATTCGCCCCCAAAAAACTGATTGTCGGAAATTACTACTAGTCATCGACTAATAACAGTTTAATAATATTTAACACCGTTTAGTTGTAATTAATTAAACGAACTGCTGAGTTAAGTCTGTCTGTCGTCAAGTTCTGCTTTAGTTCTTCGTACAGTAAGTGTAAAATTTATTGATTTCCCAGAACGCATGTGTTTCTACAGTTTCTTCCAGCCTGTACTGTAAAATGTAAAATTCAGAAACTTAGACAGTTAAATATTTTTTCGGTGTTAATGAATCTCTAATATTTCTTATAATACTTCTATTTCCACCTTATGAATAATTATAATCTCTGAAAAGAGTTTATCTCGTATCATCACAAGTATTCGTTCCAAATAGTAGACGTTGTACTTATATATTTTCTAGGATCGGAACGATACTGAAATATATATATATATATATATATATATATTACCTATTTCATACGCTAAGAAGAATCATTAATAGCTTTACGACAAGAAATCTAAGGACAATTATTTTAAAGGGTTATTTAATTACTATATTTAGTAATAGTGTACTAAAGTTACCCCAGTTTTCCTTAACCATGTTATAGTATTTTCTAACCTTATTGGCTCTGATTGGTCATGCAACACCCTTACTATTGGTGAACATTTTTAAAGGGCGTGTACACGGGTAACGTCCAATACAAACCTGAAAATGTTCTTGAGCCTACATCCTATATAACCAAGTGTGGGCTCTGTTAATAACAGTAAAATGACGTGTGCTACTACGATAGCTGCTTAGTGTATATTTTGCAAAAATAATCAACAATGGCAAATTGTAAAAGTGAACACGCTGATCGTTTTGCAGAGTTGAATCTGTTGCATAATAAAAACAAATCAGCTGTATGGGAACATTTCGGCTATCGGGAAGACAGTCGTAATTTATATGTGTGCATACATTGTGAAGCAGTACTAAAATTCTGTGGCAATACTTCGAATATGCGAAACCACCTAAAACTGCGGCACAACGCTATATTCAGTGAACTTCCTCAAAGCGCTAAGGTTAAAACTCCTCCAAAAATGACATTAACAGGATCAGACAGTGTTGAAGCAGTCACACCGTCCTCATCAGTTACCAGCATTAACATTACTGCAATTTCACCATTTACAGAACGAATACTGAAAAGACAGTCAAGTACAGAAGAGTCTTTAACAACAGAAGTTAAGTATCCTAAAGAGAATACGAAGCAGAAACAGGTAACAGATGCATTAGTGAGATACATAGCTAAGGGTATGCATCCACTGCAAACTGTGGAAGAACCTGGCTTTGTAATGTTGGTTGAGTCTCTTGATCCGAAATACCAGTTGCCATCAAGGAAAGAATTGAGTGGTAATCTTATCCCCAATCTGTACACTAGCATCAAAGAAGAGGTCATGAATCAACTTTATAAAACAAGTGATTTGGTAATTACTTTTGACATTTGGACCTCCAGAGCAAATGACCAAAACCTTGAGCTTAGGGTTCATTTCATAAACCAACACTGGGTCTTGAAAAGTTACATTCTTCAAAACAGTGAGCTTCCACTACCGTACACTGCTGAAGTTATAGCTCAGGCTGTTATTCAGTGTCTAGAAAGTTGGAATATCTTGAATAAGGTTGAAATAATTGTGTCAGACAATGCTTTGAACTGTGTGAAAGCTGTTAATAACATGGGTCGAAAGTTAATACCATGCTTTGGTCATACCTTGAACTTGGTCATCAAGAAAGGAGTAAATGCTGGAATGAATCGAGTAATAACACGCTGTTCTAAGTTGGCTGAATATTTCAATCGAAATACCAGTGCCAAATATTGTTTGGTAAAAAAGCAACAAAAACTTGGTTTAGCAGAAAAGAAGCTGATTCTCCGATGCGAGACTTCATGGAACAGCATTCATGCCATGTTGATGAGAATTGTAGAGCAAAAACAACCCATATGTGCAGCACTAATGGAGTTGGGTAAACGAGAGTTAATGCCGGAAGTAGAGATGATTAATGTAGAAAATCTGGTTAACATTTTGAAACCTTTTGCAGAACTTACTCAAGAATTCAGCAGCGAGTCTTTTATCACTATATCAAGTTTGTTACCCACGATGCATCAGCTAAAGATTCTTCTAAAACCAGTAGAGGGCGACTCAGGAATGATAGAGCGAATTAAACAAGCAATGCTTGAGGAACTGGAAGACAGTTATACATCAACTGCTACTATTGACATCCTGAGGAAAGCATGCTTTCTGGACGCCAGACTTAAAGATATGCCATTCTTGAAAGAATATGAGAAAAGTAAGTTGTATAATATGATAAAGGATGAAGTTGCTCAACTGTTAACACAGGATGCTCAGTCTGTTGAGGAAGGCACACCTTCATTTAATGTCACTGCTCATGAAATTCAAGAACTAAGAAAGAAGAAAAAAATGACCAGTGTTGGTTTTAAGCTGCTGCAATCTATTTACAACAGTGAGAATGTATCCACAATGCAGAACTCTTGTGAAACGATTGCTGAAGAGGAAGTGAATAGATACATGGGCACTCGCTCTCTGGATCTTAGAGTGGACCCACTGAGATTCTGGGCAGATAATGCCCATTTGTACCCATACCTTAGTAGACTTGCAGTCAAGTATCTGGCAATTCCAGCAACCAGCATCCCAGCAGAAAGTCTGTTTAGTAGTTTAGGTTATATTTTGAATGCTAAGCATGCCTCATTGGATCCAGAGAATCTTAACATGTTATCATTCCTTAGCTGCAATCTGTGACATTGTGAATTGTCGACCTTAGTGGATTTAAGATATGAAGTTTGTAAGTTGAACTACATGTGGATTTATCTGAAATCATAAATGAAAGCTAGTCAGTAATTGGCTGGTGTAAGTTAAACAGACTAAGAGTAATAGTTCACAATTATAATAGTGTTAAATAAACTATATATTTACATCTTGTATATTGTGTTTGTAACACCACAACTCTTACTTTCCGGGTAGAAGTTGGGCTAGTGTCTGGCACTCTGAAATCTATAATACACTGATCCTGGGACAAACATTTCCTCCATCCATTTAGCCATTCCAGCATTTGAAACATCTTATATATTACAAATGTAAATGTATCTAATCGATTTTCAATTAACAACAAAAAAAAATGAATAATCTAATACAGCTTTAAAATGTTCTTGTGTGTTTGTTAAATTTCACACAAAGGGATATCTGCACTAGACAACAGGGAAGACAACTTGTCAACACCATCCATCACCAACTCTTTGGCTACTCTAATTTAAAAGTGGGATTTATGATCACATTATAATGCCTCACTGGCTTAAAGTTTGAGCATGTTCAGTGATGGGATCCAAACCCGCAGCCTGTGATCGAATGCCCTTACCACTTGGAAAGCCAAGGCCATTTAAAATTTACTAGTATCAGTCATTTTACTTAAGGTAGCAAACCACAACATATATATATATGAACTTCCATCTATTTTATTATAAAGAGACATTTCGTGATCAATTATGTACAAATAGGCATCAGTTGCAATATAGACTTCATGTGCAATGATAAATAAACACTCATAAGGATAGAGATTCGTCGAATCTACATTTTACTCATTCAAAATACTGTTGCGTCAGCGAAGTCACATGACTAGTGTCATGCCACGTTTCTAGAACTATCCTGTACCTTGGCGAATGCTCCAGCATTTACTATATATAGGGTAGTCTGGTATATAAAAGAGGGTGACAACGTGACGGGGGAATAATGTGTGTAGACAGTGAGTAATTGATCTGCAGTCAGAGAGTATTATTGAAGTTGAGCACGTTCGTTGTTATAGCGTTTGCTTTAGCGCGATTGTTGAAATTAAGTGTATCGTAAAGTTATATTCGGGAAGAATAAACCAGTTTTATTAAGTGAGGACTTGTGTCGCTAAAGTTTCGTCGGAACGAATTTACGGGAAATCGATTAACAAACAGAAACGTAACAATACTAATAATAAATAAACGTGTAATAAAAATTGAGTTGGGTCTCACTAGAGCCCGGAGTTAATCGATTATTACTGCTTTCGATTATTCAAATAATCGAATTTATGAATAATCAGTTAATGTCTCAAAAATACAACTAATCGAATGGAGAGCAACTGGCTGACAGCACCCACCTCCAACTCACTGGCTACTATAGAGTTAAATAAAATGTAAAGTTAGTTTTTTTACATTGTGTTATGCTTCGAATTTTATTTTGTAACTATATATTCTTTAATGTCGTATTATCAGCCGAGGATCTAGATGGGGGTTCTGTACCCTCTTCCATATTTAACAGTACTATAGTGACATTAATGTATAAGTTTATAAGTATTGCTAGTAAAAGTATAGTCCCCCCCCCCCCGTAAAAAAAAGCCACGAATCCATCCCCGATAAGGTGTAAATTGTAAAATTTCTTTTCTACATTTTGTAATAATTTATAATTTGTATAAATTTACTCAAATAAACTATGAAGTTACTTTTTTTAAATTGTCTATATGTTATGTTTGTAATAACATAACTTACTTTCTGATCATGCAACCTCTCCCCTGATCCCGAAGCAGTATCCTTTATCCACTTTTTCATGCCAATCTTTTAGCGATGTGATAAATTACAAATGTAAATTCACTACTAGACATTGTTCAATTTATATTGTTTCGTCTCCGTTTGTTAATTAATTTTTCCGTAACTTCGTTCCGATGAAACTTTAACGACACAAGTCTTTACTTAATAAAACTGGTTTATTCTTTCCGAATATAACTTTATGATACACTTAATTTCAATATTCGTGATCAAACAAACAATATAACG
>NW_013667585.1:159231-167172 GCF_000517525.1 Limulus polyphemus
GTTTCCTTTCTTGTTCCCGTTGCCACCGCTGTAATCTTTCTTCTTGTTTATTTTCTTTTTCCTCCAACAACTGCCGTAATCTCTCTTCTTGTTTATTTTCTTTCTCCTCCAACCATTGCTGTAGTCTCTTTTGTTTACTTTGCTGTTCGAGCTTGCATTGCTGTAGGTTTTCTTGTAACTGCTGTTGTCTTTCTTCTTGTTTCTTTTCTTTTTCCTCCAACAACTGCTGTAATTTCTCTTCTTGTTTATTTTGTTGTTCGAGCTGCCACTGTTGCAGGTTTTCTTGCAACTGCTGGTGTCTCTCTTCTTGTTTCTTTTCTTTTTCCTCTAACAACTGTTGTAATTTCTCTTCTCGTGCTTCTTGTTTCTTTTCTCGTTCTTCTTGTTTCTTTTCTTTTTCCTCTAACAACTGTTGTAGTTTCTCTTCTCGTTCTTCTTGTTTCTTTTGCTGTTCCTGTATTGCTGCCATCAAGTCTGCTAGGCTATAGTTTGATTTGCCGCTTCTCGTTTCCATTTTTTTTCTGTCCCACTCTCTGACACCAATTTGTTACGTCTCCGTTTGTTAATTGATTTTTCCGTAACTTCGTTCCGACGAAACTTTGACGACACAAGTCTTTACTTAATAAAATTGGTTTATTCTTTCCGAATATAACTTTATGATACACTTAATTTCAATATTCGCGCTAAAACAAACACTATAACGAACGAACGTTAACTTCAACAATACCCTGTGACTGCAGTTCAATTACTCACTATCTACACACACATTATTATCCCGTCACGTTGTCACCCTCTTTTATATACCAGTCTACCCTATATCTAGTAAATACAAGAGCATTCGCCAAGGTACAGGATAGTTCTAGAAAATAGGTGGAGCCACACCAGTCACGTGACCTCGGTGACGCAACAATATGAACAGAAATTCTGAGACTAATAATATGCCTAACTTACAAATAAAGCTTAACTCATTTGCTTGCAAGGATTTCCTCACTAACCAATCAATTACAAACACACTAACTAACTAACTCACTGTGTAGCTTACTAATTGAATAACAGAACTGAATAACTCACTGACTAGCACTGAACTGTTTCATTCATTAATTCACTGCTTTGCTGATTGACTAATTCACTGATTTTGGTATTTATATTGTACCCTTGTTTCTACATACTGCACGAAATGTATAGGTTCTACAGAGGACTTAACTTTCTAGATATTGCATTATGCACCCTCTAGAAAACAAACATCTAAATTAAAATATTAAAAATACAGCTTTCAATAATACAAATTATCACTGGTAAATCACAACCTACTAATTCTAAAATTCACATATAGGTCAGTTAATTGCAAAATAAACAAAAAAAAAAAGAACCAAGGATAGCAAATTTCGAATGTTAAGCCAGACTAGTAAGAGTCTGATACATAGCCTACACTCTATTGCACTTAATTATTGTTTAGATTTTGAATTTCTTTGGTAATACTATTGACGTGAATAAAGATCGCAAAGTAAAAGTGTTATTTTTTTATTATTATTTAATCATTAAGCCCATTAGTATGCTAGGAGTTGGAACCAGGACTGGGTATACTGTAACAAAACAATAGAACCCATTTCAACTTTTACAGGGACAAAAGCTAATGAAGAATAAAAATAATTTTCATGTAAAAACATAATATATCATTCTATTAGTCTTATTTGTTTCATTATTAAATATGATTGAAGATGACAAGGGTTATACAATTTGAGCTCGGAAGACGGGAAAATTATTTTTTATTTTCTTGTAATGTATCCAAAGGTGAAACTTGCAATATTCAATATATTTAGCACATTGATTTTTAAGTGTTATAAGTATACTACAGTGCATAAACTAGGAAATTATTATTAGGAGCTACCGAAGTCCTCTTCTGATACTTGTTAGAAGAGAAGGAAGGATACTTTTTTATTCCTTTTTTCTTAGGATTAAGATATTAAGTTATTTTTATTACTCAGCATATGGTAATGAAGAGTATGAGTGACCTGTTCACAATGGTCAGATGCTGAATTTGCATTATGAATGTCTTTATTCTTGCTTTTTTTTTATCCAGATTGACTTATATTTCAGCATGTTTTGTTTAGCTTTCTTTGGCTATACTGTAAGGAACTATGTACAATGAGTATTTGTTAAAACAACTATGTTGCAAAAAGTTACATAATAACAACCTTTCACTCAAAGACCTGAAAGATGGGTTTCAACTGGATATAATCAAAAGTACTTGATCATTTGATCTTAACCTTGAGTTTTATCTTGAAGAATAATGTGACATTCCTCAACAACTTAATGAGTCAAACCCTCATAATTATCATATTTTTTAATCAGTCATTTCCTGACTCTAAGATCACGTCTGATGATACATGTAGTGAAACTGGCCATTTGTTTTATCACACCTGGAGCCAAACTGTTCTATCTCACAATAACATCTCCTTTGTTTGATGATACACGTAGTGAAACTGGCCATTTGTTTTATCACACCTGGAGCCAAATTGTTCTATCTCAATATAACATCTCCTTTGTTTGATGATACACGTAGTGAAACTGGACATTTTTTTTATCACACCTGGAGCCAAATTGTTCTATCTCACAATATCATCTCCTTTGTTTGATGATACACGTAGTGAAACTGGCCATTTTTTTATCACACCTGGAGCCAAACTGTTCTATCTCAAAATAACATCTCCTTTGTTCTTGTGGCATTTTGGATCCATGAATTTCCAAGTATGCAATCTAAAAGTTCTTAAGTAATATCTGAGCACAAATTTATGACTAAAAGGAATTCTCGTAGCTGGAGCTCATTATCTGCAGTCCACGTTCTGAGCATTTTGAATCAACTCACATTGTAAACACTTTGTCTTCAGCCCATATTTAATGATACTGTCTTTAGGCAAATTCTAAACACATTGTTGAAAGTTTCTACTGAATATATCATAATCTTCAATGTTTTTGAGTAAAATAATGGATATGAATCCCATTGGGCTGTTTTCATTTCTTCAGAAACTTTTCAAACTTTGCAGGAAAATGTACCACCCTAAAACTTCTAAAGTCAAAGCATAAAAAAATGCGCACTGGTCACAAAATGGTAATAAACTGTATGTGAGCATATTGTGTCCTTAATAATGATTGATAATAAAGATTTAGATCTGTGTCATTTCAAACAGAGTATCATACTAGGTTAAATCCAGAATGCACAGGTTTTAATCCTCCAGGTCTGATTTGTTCAGAGAAATATTCATGGTCTGTAGTGCCACACTTATAGTTTCTTAGAAAAGGCCTTGTTTTCTAAGTAACCATGTTCTGTGATTGCTTTGTGAAGGACAATTTGGTAATATATTTCTACCACTTTATTCTGATAAGTGCCTGTTTATTTTTACAAGTGGTTGAATATCTGGTCTCTTCTTAATGCAAGGCCTGACTTAATTTTTCTTCACAATAATAGTGTTTTCTGATGAATACCAGACAGTCCACACTGGCTTCTTATCCAAGTCATACATACACTTAAGACTTCTTTAAAATGTTCTTTCACACTATGTGATTGAACAGTCGTTTACCCCATAAAATGTTTTTTTCTGCCTTGCCTTGTCACTGTTAATATTTGATCCACCATTTCCATCCAGTATCAACAGATGGCTAACAAAATCCTAATGAGCCAAACTATTTTTCTCAAATAAGAAATTATAAAGGCAAGTAATCTGTGGCAAAAGTAAAGAAAAGGGAAGTTTACAAATTCATTAAATAAACTATACAAAGCATTTCATCATGTTAGCTCTGTATGTGTAACTCTTTCATAACTTAGAATTATTAAAATTGTAGTAGGGGCAGTTTTTGAAAAGGTATCTATCTGAAGAGAAGAGAAAATGTTAGCTTCAAACTACAATATTTACCACTCCACAGAGCAATCAGCTGGAATCCTACATTGAAAAACTACAGTGTTTACCACTCCACAGAGCAATCAGCTGGAATCCTACATTGAAAAACTACAATATTTACCACTTCACAAAGCAATCAGCTGGAATCCTACATTGAAAAACTACAATATTTACCACTCCACAGAGCAATCAGCTGGAATCCTACATTGAAAAACTACAGTGTTTACCACTCCACAGAGCAATCAGCTGGAATCCTACATTGAAAAACTACAGTGTTTACCACTCCACAGAGCAATCAGCTGGAATCCTACATTAAAATGATGATGGAGGGGTGAGCGTAAAGAAGAAAATTAAAAATATAAGCTCATTTCTGAGATTATAGTGAAAGAAAAGCAAAAATTCACAGATTGTCTTCTATTAGGTGGGGGAAGGCAGTGGGAACAGCACCTGTGAAACACCACATCCATCAATAGATTGGGAATACTCTTTACCCAGTATCAATGTTTTTTAAGAAAGGTCCTTTGAAAAGAATGCCCTGCTTTTTACTGAACTGTCAAAAAAATGGACACAAGTAAAGGATTCTGCACCACCTGATACACCCCAGGATCACAGAAGATATGTTTGGCTAACGCAGTAAATCAAGCTGTATAGTATGTGAGAAATACTTAAATTATGAAGGTTCAGATATAATGCATCCAAGACCTGTATCTTCAGGAGAACTCAAGACTCATCTTAATAGCATGGTTCATACTAAATTGCTCAGATCAATTTCAACCACTTTTCAAGGACTTTCTAAGCACTCTCAGAATGTTTTTCAAGCACTTTTTAGAAACTAAAATCTACATCAAAATCAATTGGATTCCACTGAAATTTTTTAAATTCCTGTTTATTTGTTCAACATATGAATGTAGACTAAAAAGAAAAGCAAGACTTTATTTATTGCACTCAACTCTGCAACATACATTAAAGTTAGATACATCAATATATTCTGCTATTATAATATTTTCAAGTAATTTAGCAAAAAAAGCCCCCCTTTTCAAGCACTTTCAAGCTCTTGAAATTCCATTCTCAATTTCAAGAACTTTCAATGATGTATTAGCAACCTGTAATAGTCACAACCATCAGGAATTGAATGGTCCAGTTCTTAATGTTGGATAGTCAGTACTACTCTTCCAGGTTGACACCCCTATCCTACCCTACTTTCAATTGAGGGATGCATCCACTTGGTCTCAAGTCAGTGAAATTACACCCCTCCAAAAGGGAACTCTCTATATATCTCCCTTCCCTCCAGCAGTTTGGCATTGGGAAAGCAAGAGTCTCATGCTCCACTGTAGGAGAATGGGAGGGAGGAATTTTCATAGAGGAGAACACTAAAAAGGTCAATGGACCACCAAAAGGTATAATCTCATCTGCATAAGGTCCCTCACTGAGAAACTGTGCAGTTGGTTACTATGAATAGGGATAGCAATTATCAGTGTGTATGTATATATATATATATATATTATTGCAGTCTTGCATAAAACCCCATCTCAACAGTGGGCACTAGATAGGGGCAGGTTGGCTTAAAACTTTCTGTTTTCCCTTACTCAATGCAGATTTTGAAAAGGAAAAGTAATCCCAATGAGGGGACACTAGCCACTTGGTAGGTTCCTCTGTTTTTCTCTTTTGTTTCTTTTCTTCAATGGGGTAAAAGTCTTAAGTTGTTATGACAAACAATTATTAACAAATAACCTCCTTAGAGCCTCTGGGAAGACTGCATGAAGAATGATGACTCAAGGGAGATGAAATCCAGAGTCTGACAAAACTGTCTGCATCTCCACCTTCAGAATTTCATCCAGGAGACATGAACAGTCAGAGACTAGAGAAACCATGCAATGATGAATTTAATAGGAGGTGACATTACAAAGATGAAAAGTGTCATCTCCCATGGAGGAATAGACATGCTAAATGAGCAGCTTAATCCAACCAATCAAAGTGGAAGGACATAAATTCTGAGAAACAAAGACAGCCAATTTGCTATTATTTTCAAAATATCTGGGATATGGCAAGCTGACATCTGGATGTAGTGATTGTATACCCAAAAGAAAAGTTATATGGTGATAAAAAAATATATCTAGATTGAGTATCTCCCTGTTAATAGATGTAAGAAATGGCAGTGGTGTTGTCTGAATAGAACATGAAATGAACTGATGTGGCAGAAATGGTGAAATGCCCATTGAACCGCCAACATCTGAGAACAATAATATGCAAAGACTGCTCCTCAGGAAATCATACAAGGAGGGTTATGGAATAATGTTCCTGTGGAGAGGTGAGTACCAGATTTTAATGTAAATAGTTTTGTTCGCACATGTTCAGATAATTTTTCTCAAGTTTAGTACTTTGTTCAGACATTATATGTGAACAAGATTTACCCAGTATGAACTACATTAAATCCTACCATTAAGCAATCACACATGGTCAGGGCAATGCAAGTGTTTCTATTCAATTTGATGTAGCAACTGTGAAGACTTGGAACTACGAGCAAACAAACGTAATGAACATTTATAGTGCTGAGCCTAGATCAAAAGATATAGCTTGAAACTTATCATCCTAGTGAAAACTAAATACATTTCAGCAAATAGACATAGAGCAGCTATCAAATTTTCCATCTTAAAACATGGTACAATCAATAACTGACTGAGAATGGTAAGATCTATGAACAATTGCTAATACCTTGTGTGTTTCAGAACTAAAGTCACATGAGAATAGAAGCCTAAAAATAGATCCAATACACAAACATTGTGGTCCAAAATAACCACAAAGATAGATCTGCGAAAGAAGGAAAAAGGCTGGTAAAACAAGAACTAATGAAGTTAAAAGTCTTAATAAAAGGACTTGTAGGAGCTAATATGCCCTAAAAAGGAATTCATTTTAATTCTACATCCCCACCCCTACAGAACGGAACCAGGGGAAGAAAAAGAGTTAACATGGGCTTGTCAGTTTTTAGAAAATACATCTGTTGAGAGTTCCTAAGATTGCATAAAGTACAGATTCTGAGAACCAACTTGTAATGAAGATTCAAGTGCTGAAGGAGGTACACTACAAGAGACAACAGCCTGAGATTATAAAATAATATCAGTAAAATCCAAAGATACAGAAAAAAAATAGCAATTAAATAATGTAGAAGATGAACCAAAAACGATTTCTCGGACAGAAGATCTAATAACAAATCACTAATGAGAAAGACAAATCCAACCATTTAAGATAAGAGAGTGGCTTATTTATGAAAGTATTCGGTGGCAACCAACCAACATAGCAGAAACTGCCTGTATAACAAAGATAAAAAAATAGCAGAGCGATTAGTGATATTTGCTAATCCATTAGTATGCGCCCCCTACCCCATAAAAGAAAAAAAGGGCGCTAGCTTAATAACTTTTTCAACCCAATTCACTATTCTAACATGGTATTAATCTTCTATTATTATTCATTTTGTTTTGTTGCATTTTAAAGTCATTTTCAAATAACCCTTCGTTTCATACAATAGACCTCTTCTGAAGGTCGCTATTTGCGCATTTTGCGGAAAAACACTTTTTAAAGATAATAAAAACATATTTTACTGTCACCAATAAGGATAATAATGTTTTTTACTTATATCACGATTATTATCACAAATAATCAAGTAGCCAGTTAGCCAATTTATTCATGTCCGTTTCTGAATGACATAAACATAAAAAGAGTATTCAAGATTTGAGTCATCAGAATATTTTGTTGTCGCCTATCATGCACAGTAAACTTATCTGATTTGGTGAAGATTTTACTTTATTTGGTGAACAAAATACTGATAAAAACCTCACGTTTACAAACACTGCAACTCAATAAAACTATTGTTGCGTCAGCGAGTCACATGACCACGTGACGCAACGTTTCTAGAATTATCATGTACTTTGGCGAATGCTCTAGTAATTGCTCGATGTAGGGTGGGCTGGTATATATAAAGGATGGTAATGTGTGTGTAGATAGACAGTGAGTAATTGAACTGCAGTCACAGGGTATCGTTGAAGTTAAC
>NW_013667585.1:168086-169536 GCF_000517525.1 Limulus polyphemus
ACGAAGTTACGAAAAAAATCAATTAACAAACGGAGACGTAACACTATAGTATCCCTGTTAAAACGTAAAAACACTAATTTTAACAAAGAACCAAACCTCATCAAAATACTTTTATTAAGTCTTAACCAATCTCTAGTTATGTAACTTCGTGTGTATAGGTGAACTACTTGTAAATGACGGTAACAAAACTTTTTCCCAAAACTGTAAATTTGTGATAAACCTTTAATAATTTTTTCTTACCAATTCAACCTGTCACTAAACTGTGTAAATTATTATAATTATTCCTAATAGTACTTAGATAAATGTATAGCATGTTGCCATTTTTTCGAGTTTCTTCTTTAATTCATTACTCTTACAGTCATACCACTTGCTATTTCACGTATTTTAAACACCAACAATACGAAAAACATCGTCCTCACGGGAATCCTAACTTCTAAGTAACCAACAATCGATTCTGTAATAAGATTATGTTTTAAAAGCTGTAGGTGTCCTAAAAATACTAACTTTGATGAAAGCCATTCTCCAAAGTCTAGACCTATTGTATCTGGAAAAAATAAGGCACTAAAAGTTACCATGGCAACGCCTAACTGACGTTCATACAGTTGTATTCAATTAATTAAAAATAATGAGTCATTAACTGAGGCCTAACCGGTTTGTTGTAGACACTAGCTGTGATAATTTAATAAAACCTAAATCAAAAAGACATTATACGGTAATTAATAGCTCGATAAAATAATCACACTGACATTTAATGTTTCTTTTTTGAAGTAGTATAAGGACGTCTGACTGTTGTTTATTCAATTGTGAAAAAAGGGAGGAATTCAAACCCCCTGATCTGCACCCTTTTCATATAACATCAAATACTAGTAATTCATTTGTGAAAAAAAAAAAAAATGGCAAGTGTACGGACTCTCCTTCACTAGATATGTGCCTGTTTATACTACATTAGACACTAGTTATAAATTTCTAGGGTTAACGGACTGGAGGGTCTCAACCCCTGGATCCGTGCCTGCTTATACAACATTAAAAAATACAGTTGCGCAATTACAACAATAGAGACATAAGACAATGTAAAAAACAACAACAGTATATTTACACTATAAGTAGCCAAAAATTTGGTGGTGGGCGTTGCTAGTCAGTTGCCTTTCCTCTAAGCAGTGATTCAAAATTAATGACTGTAACAGATAGCGTTAGTAACTTTGCAAGAACAAAATGCGAGCAAGTTTAATGGTGATAGGAATCGAACCCTCGAATCACGAAGCACCCTCATCCTATTATGTAGCCTTGGGCTAAACAATAAACATAATAACAACATTTCGATTACTTGGGCAGTTGGAGTAATCGGAAACCCTACCTTTGGTTAATATAGTAACAATCGATTTACATAACGGCAACATTTCGATTACTTGGACAGTTGGAGTAATCGGAAACCCTACCTTTGGTTAATATA
>NW_013667585.1:170498-173466 GCF_000517525.1 Limulus polyphemus
CTTTGGTTAGTTGGAGTAATCGGAAACCCTAACTTTGGTTAGTATAGTAACAATCGATTTACATAACGGCAACATTTCGATTACTTGGACAGTTGGAGTAATCGGAAACCCTAACTTTGGTTAGTTGGCGTAATCGGAAACCCTAAGTTTGGTTAGTTGGAGTAATCGGAAACCCTAACTTTGGTTAGTTGATTAATCGGAAACCCTAACTTTGGTTAGTATAGTAACAATCGATTTACATAACGGCAACATTTCGATTACTTGGACAGTTGGAGTAATCGGAAACCCTAACTTTGGTTAGTTGGAGTAATCGGAAACCCTAAGTTTGGTTAGTATAGTAACAATCGATTTATCATAATTTCGATTAATAGGCTGTTGCAATAACCAAAAACACTAATTTCGAATAGTTGATTATTTTCGTGACATTAATCGATTTAATTGTATTATCAGTTAATCGATTAGTTTACGCGATACTAATTGATGTAATCGATTAAATAACCAGCATATAATATATACACCACCACAATGTGTCTTTTTTTCCCCTTCCCTTGTCCAGTATTGCTAATTCCTCCAAACCCGTAAAACTCATTAACAAGTGGTAAATGGAAAATTGTGTTTTTTACTGTGTTTGTTGCGCTTCTGCCAGCCTGATGGCTATGTATTGAGCGAAATGCGTCGTCGTCAATGGATATATTATACACTGTTTGGAAAATAAATAAATAAACGACTTGTGGCACTCCAGAAAAATCGATTTTATCCAAACACCACGTTTCGGTTTACACCTTTCTTAAAGGTTACAGCATTATAAACATACGCACACTGACAACTGGAAAGAACACATACAACAATTAAAAACTGACTTAACAACAAAATGTCACGTGCTATTATTGTACGCACGTTAAAAGGGATTAGAACGACTTGCTACAGAAAATCACAAGCTATCGAACAAAAACTAAAATAATAATTACAATGGCCAAGAATTATTTCTGTTTACTTTAGGTATATAATACTGATTCAGAAGAAACTCTTTGAATTTATGAGCACGGAAGCTATTGTATTTTTTTAAGAGCCTAATGTCGAATGGTACCATGTTTCGGTACCATCTACGGTACCATGTTTCGTTAGAAAGTGTTCGGCAGTGACCTCTTTAGAATCAAGATTCGTAGTGGCACGAATTTGTTCTTTAAAACGTCCATGTACTGGACGACTTGTTTCACTAATGTATTTATCACCACATTGAATACATGTCATTTTTAATAGCACAAGTCACCCAGTACACTGTTTCTAGCAAGACAATTTTTTGATTTACAATCCCTTCTTATTGGAAGCCGAATGAAACAAATACAAAAACAACAACATGGTTTCAATCGTCCAGTCTGATCGGATTAAAAACTGATACGTATTATACACTCTTCTTCTTCTTGCAAAAACCCAAGGGCCTGAATAAAGAATGAAGTGTTAAAATAAGCCTAATGTCTTATGAAAAGTATGTTATTCTTGAACATGTTTCGAAAAATATTATCCTTTCCTACAATGAAAGACATGTTATTTAGGCCTATGGACAAAACTATTTGTTTTGTTTTTGTCATAAAGACAAAACAACAACAAAAAAAACTAGTTTTAGTGAGCAGTTTTGAGGAAATGCATAAGGAGAAACCAACCTATTAATAACATGTTTAGCTTGTTTCGGGTTTTGTAGCTACTATGCATTGAGGATATATTTTTCATGTACATCAGTTTAGAATCTAAAAAAGTAACTTAACCTTAAATTATTGTACCTGAAAATGTTTTCGATATAGAACCAAGGGTAGGTTGAACATGTCTTAAATAAACAAAATAAGCTGAAAATAGGAATATTAGTTTCACGGGAGAATAAACGAGATTAGTTGCATACAAATTCCACTAAACACACAGCTCTACTTATCGAGTTTACAACTTTATATGAACACGACTATACCTTGGCGGTCAATCACGTGCTAGCAGAGCTGGGCGATTAGTTGAATTTGATTAATCCAGGAGCTTATCGATCGATAACGTTCAACTAATCGATTATTCGCCCAAGAAATTATACTTCTTAATTTAATCTTGTTTTTTTATATATTAATTTCCGAACTACTGTTCATTTAATATGATGGGCATTTTGAACTGTCCACATTTATGCATTTTGCAAAAAAAAATAAAAAAAAAAAGGGCTAAAAATTATTTCGGCCAAAACTTTTTTTTTAGAATACTTGGCGAATCGCAAATATCGAGACTATCACATGATCATCATTTTGTTTTTAAAATATGTAGCAGTGATGTCTCCACAAACAGACATACTGTTTTTCTATTGTTTCTTCTTCTTCCAAACACTTTTCAATCGACCGCCATTCCTTCATTTCTCGGCGGATTGACTTGAAACTTGGTAGGGTTATACCTTAGTCCAATATATCCAGAATACTTTTTCGTTTTTTCTTTATTTAGGCCTTTTAAAATAATTTTATGGGGTCAAAGATCTAATAAAGTTGGATTTGCCTATTTTGAGTTCTTTTAGGGGGAGGGGTCAACGCTCACTAAAAAGCTTAATTTTGGGGGTTTGGTCAATTACTCGGCCATATTTTGACCAATTTACATGGAATTTAGTACAAAGATACTTTCTTGCAGGTCCCAAGTCGAGACATAGACAGTTTGCGATTTTTCTGGTGTCAAAATTGACCATGTCGAGATTGCATAGTGGAGACATGTTGGCCTCTTTATCCTCACATGAACATGTGTAAACCAAATAATGGAAACACACAGTGCTACTATCACTGATAACGGTAATAATGTTTTTATTCATATCACAACTGCAATTAGGAATGATTAAGTCGCCAGTTGGCCTGTCTATTTAGGTATTGTTGCGTCAGCAGTCACATGATCGCCTTGACGGATCGTTTATAGAACTATCTTGTACTTTGTCGTATGATCAAGCTTTTACTAGAGAGAGGTT
>NW_013667585.1:173924-175305 GCF_000517525.1 Limulus polyphemus
GTTCAAGTTCTTACTAGAAATAGGTTACGCTGGTATATAAAAGAGGGAAATGTAATGTGTGGATAGATAGTGAGTAATTGATCTGCGGTCAGAGTATTATTGACGTTCGTTGCTATAGCGTTTGTTTAGCGCGATTGTTGAAGTTGGGTGTATCGGTTAAGTTATATTCGGAAAGAATAAACCAGTTTTATTAAGTCAAGACTTGTGTCGCTTAAGTTTCGTCGGTACGAAGTTACGGAAAATCAATTAACAACGGAAACGTAACAGTATGTTGGTTGAACTGAGTAAGCACAAAAATAATATTCAACAAATAAAGCCTTGAGTCATCACAATATTTGCTGTCACCTATACCTACACACTAGAGTTGTGTTTTATCAGTAAATGATCAAACCATATGTTGTATCATCATAAGAGGGCAGCAACCAAGGTATTTACTAAAAACTCAGCAGAAGAAAGAGGAAAGGGAAACCCTTGGAAATCAAAAAAGTGGATAATATATTCTCCAAGAATAATAATAACTGTCTTGACAAAAATAAAACTATTCTTTAACTAAAACAAATTCGACAAGTGTGTTATTTACAAGTAAAACTTCTAGTTTAAAATTAAATTCTGAATTTATTACACCAAATCAGTGTTAGAAAATGAAAAAATATCGACTGTAAAATACTTGTCAGCTAAAATTGTTTAAATAGGATTAAAACAAATATATGAGTGTGACTTAACTTGTGGCTCACAAAAATGTAAATTGGTGAAAATAATAATAATCCGGCGAAAGTTATTGTGCAAATATGAAAAGCCCAAAGAAATCCTACTCTAAGGTACAGTGATTTAAGATTAAGTTACAAAGAAATCCTACTCTAAGGTACAATGATTTAAGATTAAGTTACAAAGAAATCCTACTCTAAGGTACAATGATTTAAGATTAAGTTACAAAGAAATCCTATTCTAAGGTACAATGATTTAAGATTAAGTTACAAAGAAATCCTATTCTAAGGTATAATGATTTAAGATTAAGTTACAAAGAAATCCTACTCTAAGGTACAATGATTTAAGATTAAGTTACAAAGAAATCCTACTCTAAGGTACAGTGATTTAAGATTAAGTTACAAAGAAATCCTACTCTAAGGTACAGTGATTTAAGATTAAGTTACTTTTTTGTTAACGTAAGTATCTGTGCATAGAAATATAACTTGTTTAAAATACTACAAACAGTGTTCCGTGGGTTTTTAAAAATACTACAAACAGTGTTCCGTGTTTTTTTAAAATACTACAAACGGTGTTCCGTGGGTTTTTAAAATACTACAAACAGTGTTCCGTGTTTTTTAAAAATACTACAAACGGTGTTCCGTGGGTTTTTAAAATACTACAAACAGTGTTCCGT
>NW_013667585.1:176045-190825 GCF_000517525.1 Limulus polyphemus
ACAGTGTTCCGTGTTTTTTTAAATACTACAAACGGTGTTCTGTGGGTTTTTTAAAAACTACAAACAGTGTTCCGTGTTTTTTTTAAATACTACAAACGGTGTTCTGTGGGTTTTTTAAAAACTACAAACAGTGTTCCGTGTTTTTTTTAAATACTACAAACGGTGTTCTGTGGGTTTTTTAAAATACTACAAACAGTGTTCTGTGTTTTTTTTAAATACTACAAACAGTGTTCCGTGGGTTTTTAAAATACTACAAACAGTGTTCTGTGTTTTTTTTAAATACTACAAACAGTGTTCTGTGGGTTTCGTAGTTTGTGGTGATACAAATGTCTTCCTGAAACTGGTTATGAATAAGAAAAATATTAAATGTAACGGTGACTAGTGAGATTACTAGTAACATATGTTACATACAGGTAGCTCTTAGGAACAAGCTTACGATGTTATATGAAGTATACCGAGATAATCAAACACGTGGGGTGAAAAGAACTGTACAAAAAACCATGCGCTAGAGCTGGGCGACGGGAGAAATATGCTAATCGATTAATTGATCAGTACACGCACGCCCCCTAACCGTACATCTGCACAAGCACAAAAAATAAGGTGCCTGTGTGTTATCTTCACGACTTATTCGGATAGCATTTTATTTCTACGGAATATTTTTTACACAAACATAATACTTGGTGATTGGATTACTTACGTCAACTAAACATGTTTATGCTTTTCTTTAAATATGTAGCAGTCCCGCGCTAATCTACAGCAAATAAAATGTTTTGTTTGTTTGTTTGTAACTGAGTACAAAGCTACACAATGGGCTATCTGTGCTCTGCGCACGACGGGTATCGAAACCCAGATTCTAGCGTTGTAAGTCCGCAGACATACTGCTGCGCCACTGGGGGCGAGACGCGTTTAACTTTTACCATTACGTTTCACCAATAAGGTTAGTATTGTTTTTGTTAATCACATTACATGTTGTTTGAATTACATAAACATTAAAATAATAATAAATATTTCAGTCATCAGAATATTTTGCACTTACCTTCCATGTCGCCAAACAGCAAACTTAACTAACCTTATCAGGTAAACATAATAATAAACTCATGTTTACAAACATTAGAGCTCAATAAAATCATAGTATATCGATAGGAAAGTAAAAATACCATACATCAACAAGATACGTTTATTAAACCTTAATAAATCTCCAGTCGTGTAACTTCTTTGTTTCATGTTGTGTTTAATCTTGTTGTATCTGATGATCACAAAACCTTCTCGAAACATTGTACATTTGTTACTGCGTTACCCTGGTAATAGTTTTCTTTGTTACCAATTCAACCCATTAATAAAATGTATATGCTTACCTTATCCCAAGTTATCTGACTTCTTCTCATTCAATAAAATTTCAGTAGCTTTCAAACACAAATAGTTTTACAGTTCACAAACGAAAGAAACTGAAAGGGCAGAAATTATAAAAAAATCAAATCTATATATTTACTATACTATTATGTAATAGACTAATTCTTACAAGTCGAAAAATATTTCAAAAAATTGAAAGTGTAGGAATGAATGCATCAAAAAATGTAGGAAACAAGGTAAGAATGGGCAGGGTGTAATAAAACTTACTCTGTACAACCTCACTAGGGGGCGTGTTCAATATCTGGTCCAGAAACATAAAAAACTATGACATTTATGCAGGAAAATGTTGATACAGACGGAAGTGTATTTGACCAAGGTATAAGCGCACCAAGTTTCAAATTAATCCGCCAAGAAATGAAGGAATGGCGGTTGACTGAAAAGTGTTTTGAGAAAGAAGAAAGAATAGAAAAACAGACATAATAATTCATTCAGTGGTTACACTAGCCTTTAAAAAACTTGCGATTTTTTTAATACACATGCTTTCTCAAAATCTGCATCTTCAACCATAGCACCTATTGTATGAAAGTAATTAATTTACAATTAACATTATTCCATACTAAGATAACATACAAACAGTAATGGACATGGCGTCCGAAGGATGGGGCAAGGGAGGACATTTACCACCCCAAAAAATTATAAAAATAATATTTATTTGAATAATTTACTAAATAATTAGAAAATAATATTATTTAAATATAGATGACGAAATTACATGTCATAGATAAACCCTAACCAGTGGCGTAGCGACCATGTATGCTTGTATGCTCATGCGTCCATATAATTTTCACAATTTTTTATAAATATGTATTTAATGCATAAACATAAAATGTAAAGAAATATAAAAGTTACGTCTGAAGCTCTAATACTCGTTTCGAAACGATGAAAGATATAGTCACTATCAGTCGCCCTGTATACACTATTCCAGACAATTTAATATAAAAGTTACGTCTGAAGCTCTAATACTCGTTTCGAAACGATGAAAAATATAGTCACTATCAGTCGCCCTGTATACACTATTCCAGACAATTTAATACCATTTTACAGGATCAAAAGTTTGTTTATGATAATTTTGGAACCTCAAGTGTTGTACCTATAACTTTGTAATTACTCAAATGGTTTGTAACGATAGGGAAATGAATAATCGTAAATAATTTTTATTTAGTTGGAAAAACCATTAAAGAAAGAATAAAAATGCTTGGAACGTTTTTCACGTTGTATTGCATTAACAAAAAACACTTAGTAATTTAAATTACTAAGTATATCTTATAACTTTTACGCTTTAGGAACATCGTGCTTTTATTTTTTTTATTATTAATATTTTCTGCATATATAACGAGGAATTCTGGAAAACGCGACACGTGAATTTAATACGCATACATTTTACAATAATGGCTGGAATAAACTGTCAAACACGCGTGCTGAGAAATCAAAAGATAAACAAATTGTACATATTAGCATCACTACTTATTACTAGGATTTGTCTAAGCTACATATGACTACAGCCAGCTTTGCTTTCACTTTTTAGTGCTTCCTACAATGTACATGTAGTATAGCTAGTCGCAATTAAACTGGAGTTCTGTTCCTATAAATAGGCTACCGACTTAACGCAAGTTAAGAGTGTTACATACTATTGATTTGTTAGACTATTATAAAATGTAAATTAGAAAATGTCTAGTAATTAAAATCGATTAGAGAATTAACATTTCCACCTTATCTCATTGCTAAAAGGCTGGCTTGAAAAGGTGGATAAAGAATACTGCTTAGGAATCGGTGGAGAGGTTGCATTGTCGGAAGTGTTTACCTCGTGATCAGAAAGTAAGTTACGGTATTACAAACATAACATATAAACAATTTAAAAAAATATACTTTATAGTTTATTTGACACCAATGAGTAAATTTAAGTAAATCTTTTATAATAATACTCAATTTTGTCTGTCGTGAAAATGCACGCGCACTTCATTTCAACGGATGTCAGCAAAAGGCGAATGTAAGTTTACTTCAGTAAGAAATTTTGTACAATACATTAAAAGCTTTTCAAAGATTTAAAAAGGCCTTACGCTAGGTCGTTATATAACATAAGTTTATATATTCAAAATGATAAAAACTCTATAACCCAACCGCTTTTGAAAGGTTCAGTTAGTTTGTTTTGAATTTCACGCAAAGCTACACGGGGGCTAACTGCGCTAGCCGTCCCTAATTTAGCAATGAAAGACTAGAGGGAAGGCAGCTAGTCATCACCACCCACCGCCAACTCTTGGGCTAGTCTTTTACCAACGAATAGTGGGGCTCACCGTACAGTATATCACCCCCACGGCTGAAAGGGTAAGCATGTTTGATGGAATGGGGATTCGAACTCGTGACATTCAGATTTCGAGTCAAGCGCCCTAACCACTTGGCCATGCTAGGCCGCTTTCGAAAGGTGGACCTTTCTTCTTCAGGGGAAATTGGGAATGGTGATGGAATCAAATGAGTGATATATAAAGGGAGTTAAGTGACGTCATGAAGGTCAACTGGTCTTCCAGGAAATTTCTAGTATATTATACCATGTATTGTTGCAAGTGTGTTTCATTTCCGGTACGAATGTGGCCGGCAACGAGAGTGTTACGTAAAAATGTGTTAGGGATGTTTTGCTTTAGAAATGGTTAAAAAGGAAAGAAATAAAACTATACTCAAGTGTTTAAGTAAAATAAAGGTGACACCTGGAGAGTGATTTTAAAAAAAGAGATGTTAAGCTAATTAATTTATACAAACAGGTATTGAAAATACCTTAAATAAATATTAAGTCTTAGAAAAATTGGGGTTTACACTGCATGAAAGAAATAAGCAGAATAAAAATTATTTTTCTGACAGAGATGAAACCATTGATCGGAGATCACTGACTCCAGGATCGGGATTGATTCCAAAAGGTCGTGCAGTGTTTAGATTAGCGATCCAATAAGCTTCTTTTATCTCTCTATCAGCTTTAGTTTTGAATCCTTTTTCAATACCGATGAGAGTAACATCGTTAATGGAATTGAACATGTTGGTTAAAATGTTGAGAAACAGGGAGATCTTTTTCGGTGTTAATAGAAGATTTATGGTTGTTGAAACGTTCTCTATGAGTTGTTTTTTGTATGTCCTATATATTGGTGATTGCGTTTTTTACATTGTATAAGGTGAATGGTGTTTTGTGTTCCACGAGTGAGTTCTTTGGGAATTTTAAAGTTTCGTTGATTGTGCTTGTCAGAAAATTAGTCAATGGTTTTTATGAACTTGCAGGTTTGACAACGGGCTTTATTGCATGGATGACAACCATTTTTTGGTAGGATGTTATTCACTTTCGTGTGAACAGTGATATCTTTCAGAGTTCTGCTTTTTCGGAAGGAGACAACGAGAACTTCAGGAAATATTTGTTTAGGCCATCGTTAAGTTGTAGGAGATCAAAATGTGTTTTTTTTTCAGAGTTCGTGAAACATTTCTGAGTTTAAAATGATAAGTAGTAATAAGAGGAATTCTATTTGAAACTTTTGTATTACTCTGTTTTAGGATGTTTTTCCGCCGAGTGTTTTTAACCTTTTCGATCTGTCTGTCGATTTCGGTAGCTTTATAACCTCTTTGCAACATTTCTTACTTTTTTAACCATTTCTAAAGCAAAAGATCCCTAACACCTTTTCACATAATGCTCTCGTCGTCGGCTACATTGTACCAAAAATGAAACACTTTTATAAAAAATACATGGAAAAATATATTAAACATCACTGTTAAATATGGATGAGGGTTCAGACCCCCTGGTTGGGCTTCTGCTTGACTGGATCCCTGCTCGTAATCTTGATCTTGTGTTGCACAAAGTCTGTCTTACCTGATCTATCTACGAAGATTGACTGTATCCCTGGTTATAGTCTCAATCTTGTGTTGCACAAGATCTGTCTTACCTGTTCTATCTATGAAGACATTCAGTACTGGCACAGTAGCTCTTGTAGATCTTTCTTCTGCATGCCAGTCAGTTCTTCACTTATGTTGACATCCTTGTATGTAGATCTTTCTTCTGCATGCCAGTCAGTTCTTCACTTATGTTGACATCCTTGTATGTAGATCTTTCTTCTGCATGCCAGTCTGTTCTTCACTTATGTTGACATCCTTGTATGTAGATCTTTCTTTTGCATCCCAGTCAGTTCTTCAATTATGTTGACGTCCTTGTATATAGATCTTTCTTCTGCATCCCAGTCAGTTCTTCAGTTATGTTGACGTCCTTTTATGTGTCATCTCTCACTTCTTGTTTCTTACCAGTACCATCTTTGTAGGTAGCTCCAGCTGCTTTATGTTTATTTTTCTGCTGTTGCTAGTTGGTGATGGACCTACACCTTTTTGCAATGCGCCCTATTTTATAACAAATATAGCATTTCTTCTACCATTTGTTTGTTAAGTTCTTGTCACCTTTGGTTGTATCCTGTTTCTGGTCAGCCAACCCTGGTTTCAACTTCAACTGGTTATTTTAAGACTTGCCAGTTATACTCCCTCCATGGGCTTCCATATACCATTCTGCCAGCTTGATCATCTCATCCACGTCTTTTGGTGCTCTTTCCTTTAAGAACAGTGACATGTCAGTTGAACATGTGATCATGAACTGTTCACGAATTAGTAGATCTGCCAGTCCCTCAAAACTATTGTCATCATGCGAGCTGCAATTTGTATTATTTTTACCAAATAATCTGTCCAACTACAGAATACGACAATATACTTTATGTGTTTTGGCTGATGATGATGACTGACGAAGTGTCCTCTTGTTCACTTCAAAATTATTGGAAAATAGCCAAATACTTTCTTTGTAAGTATCATTTTCTCTGTGGAAGTAATTAACTGTGACGATCTTAAAACTTTTAAAATGCACACAGTGTCGCGATGGTTGTCCAATATCTAGAAATAACGCGTTGTGTAGGAAAGTTTGGAAAATTGGTTGTTATTTTGGGATAGTATTAACTTATTAAAATTTCTTGCCTACGTATAGTTTGTTTGGAAAAATTGGGTTTAATATATTCTGTGGATAACATTAATGTATTAAAAGCATATAATGGTATGTACAATTCAAAGAGTAGTTTTCTTTCACTATTACTGTATATTAATGTGAAATAGAAAATTCAACACCTTGCAACCTCTGTAATATTTATTTAGTTGGAAAAAATCATTAATTTAAATTTTGGTGTATTAAAGACGCATGTGTATAGGTGGTATAGTAATAAACGATACTTTCATAAATAATTATTCGTTATTAAAAAGTGTGTTTGTGGTGGTGCATATAAATCAATTACAATTACTTTACTATTTTGCATGCTGTATAGTTTGTCAGAACTTTGGTTCAACGAGTGATAACATTCAACCCCATCATGCTCATCTAGTTAGAAACTTCCGGAAAATATGAGGTATCACGTAATTGAAATCTGATTGAACATTATGAAACGCTCTGAGAAGATGCACTCAGTATTGATGATGCGAAAGTAGCTCTTATGAATGAGCCGGCCATATTGTTAGCTCGTTGATTCACTCATTTTAAGAATGGCGCGTCGATGTACAGGATGCTCATATGCCTTATTAACGTTAGTTTCTGTTGAATTACTGGATTGAAATCTATAGTACCAAATCAACATTATAGGAGATGCATTCCAATTCACATCAGATCACATGACTGGTTACTTAGTAACTGTTTTGCATAAAAAATAAACTCACATTATTTAACAATAGTCAGAGATATCATGTAGAAGATCCAACTGTTTCTTACTTGTTCTGAGCAATGTGCATTTCTGTAACTTTTATGTGAATACAAACTTAAAATTATTAACTTCGTAAATCTATTTTGGTTTTGAGTTTAAATTGTACCATATCTAGCTATATGTACCACTACTTCATGCTAATACATATTCAACCTGTACTATATTACGTTTTCACCCAAGTCAACATTCTGGTTAATACTGTAATCACATGACTAATGCAATAACCAATATAATACATATAAGCACATAAATATTTTAATATAGCTAACATTTTGGTTAATGTTAAGTGTTACTGCTACAACAAGACTGTTCCTATATCACCTAGGTTATTGTTTGACACGTGTATACTACATGTAAAACGTAGAAAAAAATATTATTACACTCTCCACACACGCTGCACAAGTATCTACTTGTAAATATACTGCACTGCTTCCGCCTTACATTTATCAATCGATTATCTATGCGCAGAAATTAGTTGTATTTGCTAATCGATTAGTACGCGCCTGTACAAGCACACAAAAAAAGTGTGTGTGTGCTAGCTCTCTAACTTTTTCAACCACTTCGTTATTTTAACATGGTGTTAATCTTCTTATTTCCATTCACCTTGTTTGTTTTTTAAAGTAATTTTAAAGTTACCCCTGGTTTCATATGACAGAAGCTCATTTATGCATTTTGCGAAAAAACATTTTTTGTCTAAAAATATTTTGTCACAATTTTTTTAAAGATAATCTGGATATTTCCATATTGGAGGCTGACTCGTTATTTTCGACCAAATACCACCACACTGGCACCATTATGTGTTGTTTTTTTTAAGATATGCAGTAATCCCCCATTGATCTTCTCTAAATTAATAATTAAATAATGAAAACACGTTTCACTGTCATCGATAAGGATAATAACATTTTCATTTAAAACATATCATGATTGTAATTAGAAATAACCAATTAGCCAATTTATTTATGTACGTTGTTTGAATAGTATAAACATAACAATAGTATTCAATAAAGATTTGAATGATCAGATAATTTTGTAGTCGCCTGTCATGCACAATAAACTTATCTGATTTGGTGAAGATTTTATTTTATTTGGTGAACAAATTACTGATAAAAACCTCACGTTTACAAACACTGCAACTCAATAGAACTATAGTATGCATGTTAAAAAGTAAAAACACTAATTTTAACAAAGAACCAAACCTTATCAAAATACCTTTATTAAACCTCAAGCAGTCTCCAGTCATGTGACTGGTTTCATAACGTACATATATTCCTATGTCTAGTTAAACTACTTGTACCTGATGATGGCAAAACTCGGAGACATGAGTTTCTTCACTGACATCCACTTATTAGTGAGAAAATTAACTAAAAATTAAGACAACACCGTCGTCAAATTTTTAAAAAACTTTCTGAAAGAATAACTTTATTTTGGTTAAGAACCTTGAGAAAATGTTGATTGACTTTCAAGTGTTTCCCATATTTTGTACACACTTGTTAAAAACTTGTCATAGTGCCATATCGAGTAGTCTGATTATTTAATAATGAAACACAGCTATTAAGGATAAAGCAAGTGAGTAAATAGTAAATTTTTATATAGGTTTAAGCTGTTTTTTATAGTGTTGTAAGCTAAATTTTTTACAATGTAATTTAAATATTGGCAAGAGGGACCTTCGGGACTTCATGAAAACGTTAAGATCAGAAGGTTTAAAAAGATCGGTTTAGAACATCTAGAAAACTCTATGGGTGTGACGTAAAGTATTCTAGCACAATCGAAGCTATTCTATAAATTCGAGATAGTTGTAAATTCGGAAGAGCTTTGTTTTGAGATAGAGGATGAACCAGTCAGTGTGTTAACTACTGCTGTTACTTTGTACAGTAAGTTGATTTGTTTTACGTTAATTAATTTGTAATGTAGGCCTACGGCCGCATACAGTATTAAAATTCGAAGAAACATTAAAGCAAGAAATAAAGTAATTTATTATTGTTACATGGACTAAATTATTTTCACCAAATAATTTAAAAGAACCCGTCAGCGAGAGAACTACGGTACTACATTGGTATCAAGAGTGGGATTATTTGGTGAAAGTAAAATAAAACTTTGACTAAAGTTCAACTGTTGAAGATGGCAACCACACGAGGTCAAATACTAAGATTCAAGCATTATTTGAGATGATGAACTTATTCAGACAAGGTCAGGAAAAATGACACAAAATTTAAATAAGTTCAATAAGAACATGGTAAAAAAGTGATTGTTTGGTTGTTTTAGAGCAAGGCCACATTGAGCTATCTGCTGTGTCTACTGCAGGGAATCGAATCCCATATTTTTACGTTGTAAGACTTTAGACTTACTGCTGTACCAGTGGTGGATGATAAAAAGTGAGAGAAGATCTATAAGAAGACTAAGAAGAGCAAGAAAATAAACAACAAAGTTACAGAAAAGTAAAAGAGGGCCAAGAAGAATAAAGATAAACAATTTAAAAAACATAATATGAATTTTAGAGAATAGTTAAAATAAATAAACGTACTATTTAAAAGATTAATGAAACTATTCTAGATGTACAGAGATTTTACAATAAGACTAAAGAAATATAAAAAGGTTGTAATGACAAATTTGAAGTCAGAGATGAGCTAATAAAGGCTCCATTGAGCAGTTTCGGGATACCAGATCATTGAGTACTGAAACATCAACTCTCTCCCAACAATAGGTTAGAATAACTGAAAGAAGTAATCAGACAGCTAGTTAAATAGAACAGAGAAAATAAACCCCAAAATAATGGAATATTTTAAGTCTAACTTGAAGAGATATATTGTCAGGAACTGCAAGCAAAGGTCCGCATGGAATAAAGTTCTCAAAGGATACCAGAAAAAGGTAACTGTTATAACTGGGTAAAATCGGGTCATTACAGTCGAGACTGGAAGAAATCATAAACTGTTATCACGCCAAAAAGACAGAACTCGGCCAGATCAGAGGAACAACACAGAGCTAATGAGACACAAAAAAATATATGAATGTGTTGGATGTATGAAGCGAAATTCAACTGGAAATATTCCATATACCACAAATCAGAAAAGAAGTTAATTACTAGAGAAACATCGTCTACGGGCTTACTGGTGGGAAACCTCACATTATGCCGATTGACACCGGTTCCACATCCCGAGTTGTTAATGAATAATGAGAGACTGCCTCCAGGGATGATGAAAGGAGTGACGTGAACAGCGAGTGGGCATAAGATTCTAGCAAGAGGAAATATAGAAGTTATCCTCACTGTAGAAGGCCTCTATATACCTCATGATGTGTGGATATAATGAACAATGAAAGACAGCCTCCAGGGATGATGAAAGGAGTGACGTGAACAGCGAGTGGACATAAGTTTTAGCGAGAGGAAAGCTAGAAGTTATACTTACTAACAGAGACAGTGGTCAATGGCCTATTAAGAAGTAAGATACTCATATCAGGAGTTAATAACAATGATTCTTCATCCAGTAAATGGAGAATAGTGGAACCAAATATTCCAACATGTCAATAGGGATTTTTAGTTGGAAGGGCACTTCTAGATGTGAGGAATAAAGATGATGTACACGACTTTACCAGGAACGACTTGAATCGGCTTGTGATAAAGCAAAAGGTAACTATGCTATAAGTGCTAATAAAATAAGATTTGATCGAGGTGGCAAGGTATGGCTGAACATTTCTCACTGCAAGATATGTTGTTGATGTTTGGTTTATTGCTTAAAATTATGGTGTTTTTACTTTTTAATAGATACATTATGGTTTTATTGAGCTGCGATGTTTGTAAACATGAGTTGTTGTTTTTTATGTTTATCCTATTCAAATAACGTACATAAATTGACTAACCTGTTACTTAATTATTTCTAAATGAAATCATGACACTTTTTAAATAAAAACGTTATTGTACTTATCGATAATATAAAAACGTGTTTCCATTATTTAACTCTTAATTTACTTAACTTAGAGAAGATAAGTGATGCATTACTGTATATTTTCAAAACAAATATAATGGCAACGGCATGGTGATATTTAGACGACATTAACGATTCATTCGCCAGGTAGGAAATGTGCAGGTTATCTTTTAAAAACATCTGTGGCAAAATACTTTTTATAGACAAAGATGTTTTCGCATGGATAAAACGAAAATTACTTAATATAAGATACAAACATGAAGATTAATGGAGTTTTTGAAAAGTTATAAAGTTATCACACACACACATACACATGTTTTTGCTTTTACCAGTTACCACTAATCGTCCAGCTGTAGTGGTTTAGCAACGTACGAAATCTTGGCCTGAAGTTACAACGGAGGAGCCAATCCGTGACTATGCCACTGCTACACAGTACGAAAAATGCAGAATGTGAAAAATATATTTACTAAAAAGTGAAATAATTTACAAAATGTGTATAGACAAACACAGTGAACTGGGTGAATACAAGTCTACAATTTTCTTCATAAATATGTTAGATACTTTCTTTATACGGAAAACTGAAATTTTGGATTTATTGTTAGATATAGAACTACACTATGGGTTATCTGTGCTGTGCCCACTGCAGGGAGTGAATCCCAAATTTTGGCATTATAAGCCATAAGCTTACTGCTGAGCCATCTGGATGCATTTAAAATAATAAACTACATTTTTAAATTTGGGATATTCAAGACCAGTAACACATTTTGACAGTGAAACATGTATAAAATGACCATCCTTCTAGCAATTTAAACACAGGTTCATAATAAAATATCACTATCTTACTTTGGCATCTAACACATAGGGCAGAAGGAGCTCCACTTTTTCCAGTTAATGTACAACAATTATGTTAAAATGCAAATATCACTATCTTACTTTGGCATCTAACACATAGGGCAGAAGGAGCACGTGTCCCCCCCTCCACTTTTTCCAGTTAATGTACAACAATTATGTTAGATGGACTTAAGAGTTTTCCCCTCTCCCACATTTTCAACAAATTTAGGTGGTCATTCTGTTATATAACTAACAAAATAAATACTATAATGTATGTGGTTCAAAAACTTACTGTATTGGAAGTCCATACAAGCTGAAAGCCAAGGTCTGAGTCACTCCAAAATGGTGTGTCAAACACCAAGAAGATTTTCTCCACTGATCCAAACCCCAAGTGTGTTAAAAGTTCTTGCTTCCTGTCTGGTAGTGGAGGACTAAAGAGCGTCTGATTGTGTTGTTTCAAATAGCCAACTGACATTGTAAGTATAACGTGATCAGCACATAGCATATCTCCATCTGAGCATTCCACTGTCACAGTAGGCAACTCTTTACCTTCATATGTTTCTTGCCAATGAATACAACTGACCGGTTTAGACAGACATAGCTGTTCAGATGAAATGTCCTTACTCAGGGACTTAACTACTGACTGAAACCCATTTTTAAAGTTGATAAGGTAATTTCCAGGACAATCTGTCCACTCGGCAAATCCACAACAAGATACATCATTCAAACTATTACAGGCATTTTCTGTCAACTCATATTTTAGGAACCATTCATAGATCCCTCTTCTCCATGCTTGGACATGTGGTAAATCTCCACATTCTTCTAAAAACATTTCAAATTTTTGTTTAAAAAAATCTCCAACTGAGGCTGAACTAGACAAAATATTATCACTTTCAGTAGGACTGAACATTTTATAAATATTTTCTTTAATATTCTCCAAAGCCATTAAAGTTTCATCCACAACAATCTCAGGAACCTGCTCAGCTGTCTCACTATAGAACAAACCTCTTGCTTCCACAGAATATTCTGTCCTTGGGTCACTCAAAATATCCATATTTTGGGCATATTCAAAAAGAGGATTTCCTTTCTCTCCATGCACCCATTGAGCTCCAAGCTCCAGCACTCCATCACCTGAGGCAATGTACAATAGAAGTCTTGTTTAAATATAAATGATAGATAGATGGCTATGGTCCTTCCCATTATTGATCTTAATCATTCCTACAGTTATATAAGCATTACATATACCACTTTAGTTCAATTGGTTAAACAGATTCTTCAAATTACCAAGTACATATTTTTACTTTCTCATTAACTTAGTTTGGAAGAAAGGTCTTGCAACTAACTTTTGTAACAACTAGTAGAAGTTTGCTAATTAAACGTGGCAGCCACAATAGGAAAGAAAAATAAATCCCCAGATGCATACCTTTACATTAATGGATACAACTAGTAAGTTCAAATGAATTTCCAGAAAGCATTGCATTTTTATTTAATATTTTTTAATATGAAATGAAAAAAAAATCTAAGTTATGAATAAAAAACTAAACCATCACTTAAATATGTCATTTTTACTTCATATTTCAAACTCAAGTAACCCCATTTGAAGATGCACAAAAATGATGAAAAGTAAACTATCTGAAAAGGCTAATTGATCCTTAGAGTGGTTTCTCAATAAGTGTTATACTTACAGCTTTTTTTTTTCTATTATAATTTTGATCATGATTCACAATTGCTCAGATTGTTCATAATAATGCCTGGATTATTTAATATCTCATAAAATAATCAATTAATTGAAATTATGTTCAAATCAATTACCATGAAAGTAATAAACTGATTGATCATTATTATTTTCAATTATTCTAAACATTCAAGTAAATAAAATATTATCAATATGTTTGTTGTTAAGTATAAAGCTATATAATGGTCTATCTCTGCTCTGCTCACTGAGGATATCAAATAGTCCAGTCAATTTAACGAAGTAACCAGCTCAAATTAAAAGAAATGGCTTCTGTTGTATTCAATTCTGATAAGAAATACTTACAATATATCAAAATTCTCCTTGGGATCTGAGTGCTAAATATGGTTTTTGGTAGAAAAAGTGAAAAAAATTAACAAAAACAGCTAATCTTTAAATACTTTACAAATTATACCACAAATAAGTTTTGTGGATCTGTATTTCTAAAATCAAATATTTCCATCTTAATTCAAAGAAACCAGTGTGATTGGTTAATACAAGTGTGGCGATTTACTGTGTAACGAACATTTGTTATACGTTTGACTTGTCTTAATGTATTATTTTAAAACAAATGGATTGTGTATTGTTTGTTTATTGAAATTTAACGCCAATAAGCAAGTTACAAACACCTACTGTAAAGAATCTGACCCATACACATTTTTTTATTTGTAATTAAGCACAAAGCTACACAATTGGCTATCTGTGCTCTGCCCACCACGGGTATCGAAACCCGGATTCTAGCGTTTTAAGTCCGCAGACATACAGCTGTGCCATCTGAGAATTATTTTTAAAAAAGTCTGCATGAAGACTAATAAAAAAAATGTTTTCGGTAAAGATTTATCCACTCGGGACGCGATCGACGTCGCTTAATGTCAATCCGCACCTGACGCGAATTTGAAATGTTCCAAAATAGTGGAAATAAATACATGACCCTGCGCATGTATTCTTACTGGACACATTAAAGATTGGCTGTCATTATAAAACAGGTCGTGTTTTGATAACAATAGCTCTGATCTTCGCAACAGTAATAGCCTTTAGTTAAACTGAAATTTTCAACAACACACACACATATATATATATTGTTACGTCTCCGTTTGTTAATTAACTTTCCGTAACTTCGTTCCGACGAAACTTTAACGACACAAG